>NC_024315.1:5420381-5432480 GCF_000523025.1 Cynoglossus semilaevis | reverse complement strand
TGTTTTTATCCGTGATGAGCTTCCCGCCGCCCCCCCCCCCACCCCCCCCCAAAACAACTCTGACTGGTGGTCCGGCCTTGTTAGACTGGCTGTGACAGCTGCTTGTGGTGACAACAGGATGAAATGTTAACCATTAACCTGATCAGCTGGTGGCAAAGCAGTACAACTTCCTCTGACAGCGAATGATCACGTAGATCAATCGCACAGATATACGTCTGCAGCTGTGTGTGTGTGCACACGGAAAAAAGGGAGAAACCTCCATCTGTGTTCTCGTCGCTTTGTTCTTCAAGCCAAATGCTGTTAACAATGAACTGTCAGGCGCATATAATTTGACACGCGTGGTGGTTGGGAATAAAATCTCAGGTGCACACGCAGCAGAACATGGTTGAAAGAGCCGGCGGGATTGACAGTAATGACACTGAAGGAAGTTTTCCTTGTTGCAAATGCCTCGGAAAAAAAAAAAAAAAAAACCTGCTGTCACATTAGAATGCAGCCGTTTCACGAACCATCTTGCACATAAGAAATGTGTTAAATCCGTCGCATCTACATATATCATCACTGCACACAGCCGCCACTGTTAACCCCTCTTCCCGTGACATAAATTACGGTGGGACCACGTTGTCCAGCAGAGGTGTGAGTGATTACTTTAGTGCTTTGACATTTGCAACAGCAGTAATGAGGCATGTCTCTGACAGCTGTGTCACAACCAGCAGCCTATGTCTGTGCTGTTCACTTCGGCACTGGGAGGGAGGCATTCTGTGGCCAAACACTGGCACTCTCTGGAGATAATGATGGCTGAGCCACAGAGAGTGGCAGTGAGAACGTGTTGCAGTCTGAGGAAAGTGTGCACATTTTCACTGAGAGAAAGAAGTGAAGGAGGGAGAGAGGGAGGAAGAGAGGGAGGGAGGGAGGGAGGCCCTTTGAAGGTGTATATGTGAAGTGTTTGTGCGTGCGTGTGTGCGTGTGTGTGTGTGTGGTGTCTGTCATTGCCAAGATGGAATCAGAGCCTGTGAGAGGAGGCTGGGCTGGGACATAAAGACTGGTAGTATAAAAATGAGTGGGCTGAACATTGCTCCGCTCACACGCTGCACCCTCCCATCAAGCAGGGCGACGATTTGCATGTGCGCACCAGCCACAGCGCCAGCTACTGTATGTATTCTGCATCTAAATTAACCATCAAAATCAAGTGTCGCTCCTCGGAATCCGGCAAAATGTATGCAAAATGTATCCTGGTACTTCAGCAGTTAGAACACTGCTGCAACAGTTGTTCTAATGGCCACTGGATTCTGACAGAAGGAAATTGAAGCCATTATTAGTGGAGGGGGGAAAAAAGGCAGCAGAGAATGGACGCCACAGCAGTCAGACATTAGTAATCACACCAAGGTTTAAGTCGAAATCTGGTGAGTTGATGTTGGTGAAGTTAGTTTAGTCTGGATGGACAGTATAATCACCTGGAGTCTGTTCTCTGTTTGTTCATCAGTCTTTATGAATAATGAACTCAATTACTGTATGTTTGAATTTTATAACCATCCTGAACATTGTATTTTTACTAATAGCAACATCCATCCATCCATCCATCCATTTGTATTTTTACTAATGGCAACATCCAACCATCCATCCATCCCCTCATCCACCCATTCATCCATCCATCCATCCTTCCATCCATCCATCCATCCTTCCATCCACCCATCCATCCATCCACCCATTCATTCATCCATCCATTCATCCATCCAACCATCCATTCATCCATCCAACCATCCATTCATCCATCCATTCATCCATTCATTCATTCATCCATTCATTCATTCATCCATTCATCCATCCATCCATTCATTCATTCATCCATTCATCCATCCATCCAGAGTAAAGAACAAAAGTTACTCATGACTAAATAAACATTTTCCGTTTGAAGAACCTTCAGTGATACTCTTCCTACTGCATGTGTACTGCAGTACAAAACTACATTCAACCATCACGTGTTTTTATCCAGTACCTGTGTGTATCTCATATCTGTATGAGACAGACTTACCTTTCTGACAATGGCTTCTGTGCACGTATGTGTTGGTTATTATTATTTTAGCGTATCAAAGTACTTCTGTCGTCTCTCCGTCCTGCTGTCTGTTTAACCCACGTCAGGTCAGAGTCACCCTTGTGCTGCTGCCTTGCTCACTCCCGCCCACGCCCCCCCACCAGCTTTTAGCTTGTGATGGACCGTCACTTTCTCAGGGGCTGGCTGCACAGAGAGTGACGTTCCTCCCTGTCTGAGTGTATAGGAGCCACCCTGGGGTCACACAGGGAACAGTACAGTACAGTACAGTACAGCATGTTTCCCATGGCTAAAAGCCCCAGTCATTAATCAGACTGACGCTTTCTCTGATCTTAAATCTGTAGAGGACTGGAAACCTAAAGAGACACGTCATGTCCCCTCCTGTGAGTCTCAGAGCTCTAAATGGGGCTTTCATATGCATGAGTCAGAACAGCAGTACACACATTTAAAAATCAAAACACTCTCTCCCTCACTGTAGCCCCCCCCCATGTCCCTTTGTCTTTAGTTGCTAGAAATCACCATGTGAATTAAGAGAGTGATTTAAGTTGTACTTTTCAGGTATTACTATCTATCTATCTATCTATCTATCTACCTATCGATCGATTGATAGAGTGATAGATCGATAGATAGAACAATAGCTTGATCAATCGGTCTGTCTATCTGTCTATCTATAGATCTATAATCTATAGCTGTTTAACTAAAAACATTGGAAATGTTGTTGTTTTCTTCATGTTCCAAACGTAAAGTTCCAAACAGATAATCCATGATATCAGCTGAGCTCCAGTGCCTGCCTCAGTCGTCTGTGATCCTGTCACTCAGTGCTGCGGTGACACGGGGTCTTCTTCCTGTTAACATGATATGTTTACGGCATCGGCTCTGCCACCCCCCCCCCCCCCCCCCCCCACCGTTTGTGTATCTGTGTATTTGTGCTCCCTGTCGCTCCTCAGGAATGATGCTTCCTCCTGTCTGTTAGCTATTAACTCGCACACATCGGCCATCTTTGCAGGGACGGACAGTGTCCCGGTCCTCCACTGCAGCCACGTTTAAAGGGACGTCCCCTCTTTTGTACCGGCCTCCTGTGGCAGGATGCGGCGTGTAACCATTAACCAGACTCTTAGCTGCTGCCCCTGAGGTGGCAACTCACACTGTCGCCTGAATCTCAACCTGGAGAACATTAACCCCGACCCAGCTGGGGCTCTTCCTCTACCGTCCTGCAGATAAATGAATGTCTGGTGATCAGTCCATCACCATCAGCTGCTCCTACCTCCTACTCACCTAGTGCTGCCGTCAGTGATTGGTCTGTGAAGAGATTGATATGAAGAGAGCTAGAAGTGCTGCTTCCTGCCTCTGGACGGTTAATGATAATGTATGGATTCAGCTCTTTGCTGGCCATGATAAAAATCCTCAGAGAAATCATCGTGACGGACAAACCTGAAACACACTTTAAGTTGGAGAACCACTTCAACAACGAGTCAGAAATCAAGGCTCTCATTTTTATCTAGTCAGTTCTGTAGGACCTGGTCATGAGAAGGGTTTCAGATTTGAAATAAATATGTTTTTACAGAGGCCACCCATGTAGTGGAACAGTGGTTGGTGCTCTTGCCATACAACAAGAAGGTCACCAGCTCGACCTTTGGTGTTTACTATCTGATGATCTTTCTGTACAGGGTTTTCATCACTGTGTTGGTGGGTTTTTTCAGATGTTTTTTTTCCCCAAAGTCCACAGACGTGCAGATTCAGGATTAGGTTAATTGTTTACTCTAAACTGAGCTGCTGCTATGGAGGAACGAATGTGCCTTGATGCTGTTTCATGCTGCGTCTGACTCTGAGACTGAGGTGTCAATGTGAGTTTGAGTGGCTGTTTTCTTCTCTGACCCAGTGATGGACTGTCTGCGTTCTGATTGATGACCTGATGACTGACCCCTGTGAACGTCTCTACTGGAGCTGTCAAAGTTGCCGTGGTAATCACCTTAATTAACCCGTGAAATAAATCAGATTAATATTTCATTGCGTTGTAACGCATTGGCAAGAAGAACATTGGCTTCACCTCCCAGCATGCACTTGTGGGTGTTTCTGGACGTCATGTGAGACCGGCCTCGGCGACGGAGGGCAGTAAATAAGTCTGCAAGTGACAAGCTGAGTGACACAAATGGACGGGGAGGAGCTGTAGACTGATATGTCTCCATATTAATAACTCCATCTTTGGATGAGTCACAAATAAAAGCAGGTGTGAAGCACAGACTTCTACCTGCTGTGGTTGTCTTTCTGGTCCAGCCACAAACAGAAAACACACTTAGAATGTTGATTTATCTCAGTTAATCATGATTAGTTCCGATTAATCGTGATTATTCGTGTCTGTGGTTCGTCCTCTCACTGCTCTCTGATGTCGACGGTCTGTTTGATTCCTTGAGACATATTCACTCCCTCCGACTCAGAGCAGTTAAAAGCCTGACAGATTGATTTGGCGCTGCCATCATTAGAACCTGTGTCCTTTCATGAAGTCCTGGAGGACTTCACAGCGACTCCGTGCTGCTCCGTAATAGCCGTTCACGGTCCAAATGAACGACGGAGCTTTTATGCGTCCTGAACAGCCGTCTGCTCTCATTAGTCCAGTCGTAGTCTGTGTCACATCAAACGCCCTCATTATTATCAATGAGTACGAAGGAGCAGTATCTGAGGTACAGAATGAGTACCAGGTCCAAATGAATCTGTTGATGATGCTCAGGCTGTGGCCCAGCCGTGGGTCTTCAGTCTTGTTATGACTTGAGACTTCCACTTTGTGAATTTGTTCTTATTTGCACAGAATCTCTAGGGGGAAAAAATGTAGTTATTTCTATATTTTTTATATCAGAGTTTCCTTTTTTGGACCATGACACATGTATATCATCAACTGACTAAAATCTCAGCCTGTTTAGTTGAAGACAACGTTGATATACTGGCAGGAATTGTAGAAAGAAATGATCTTTTTTTTTTAGTTTTCACAGCCATCTGCTGCCACCTAGCAGAAGTGGATTTAATTGTCCTCCATTTCATGCTTTTGACGAGCAAACAAAAGTTATGTGCAATAATTAAAAAATAGTTTTCAGCCCAATTACTGTAAGTGAAATTGGATGATTCTCCACGGCACACTCGAGTGCCACGGCCCAGTGGTTGGGAATCACTGTTCTATGTTACGCCATGGTACAACCGAGCTTTTTAAACATTTTTATATTGTTTGTTTTATTAGATTTGTTTTAGTCGTATGTTGTTCATCAGTTGGATCCAAATTTGTTTTTGGAATTATTTGACTTCTTCCTGGCACTGATTGGATCCAAATTATTTGACTTCTTCCTGGCACTGATTCAATAAAATGTTACATATTTTCTTGGATTTTTCTGCCACTGTTGACATGATACAATCACACAGTCGTAGTCGAAGCACCTGTGGTACAAATGTGCTCCTCTACCACATCAGTGCTGAACACGATGACTGGAGGCAACACTGAGTTGGTCTGAGTCATCAGTGAATGAGTGGTGGTTGGCAGCGCTGCCTTCAATGGACCCGGACAGTCCTGAGATATTATCCTCCACACTGTTGGACCAGCAGCAGCGAGGAGATAAACCGTAACACAAGACAGGACAGAAACGCGCTTCCATGTTGTTTACCCCGAGTTCTGACCTCATCATCTGAATGCGCTGGCAGAAATTAGGACTCCAACACACTGTTGTCCAGTTCGTGTGAGTCGGTGCGAGTCGCAGCCTCAGTTTTTGTTCTCGTCTGACAGGTGGGGCAACACGCTGTTCTGCATACGTCAGTTGTAACAAGTGTTCTTTTTCTGAGTTGCTGTTACAATGGTGGCAGCTAAAAAAAAAAAAAGTCTGGCACTTTCTCTTTGACTTTTCAACACGGTGTTTCTTCCCGGAGGAACTCGCAGCTCGGGGGTTGTTTACTGGTCCGGTCTTAGCAAACCTGACCGAGGTCTGTGGAGTCTCAGTAGATCAGCAGGTTTTTTTTTTAATATTCCAAATGACTCAGCAATTATTAGAAGTCACAGCATCTTCAATGTAATTGAATTAGCCGTTTTCCAATCAGAGACTAACTGACCTGAACTGAGATCCTGACGTGGGATTGGTCGATTCTACTTTCCTATATCCAAAAAATTTGAAATTTCAGTTGTATTTTTACTTTTACTTTACTTTTTACTTGAATTCTGGGAGCTGTCTTTCACACAGTCAGAAAAGTCTGAGGACTGAAATCAAGTTTCTGTTTTTTTTTTGCGAAGCTTCAGTAATTTCAACAGGTCTCCTTTTGAAATCACAGCATCGACATGAAAAGAGTTGACGTTTGCTGTGTTTGCTAAACTCCTCATTTTTCAAGGCCTGAAAAACCTGATCAAATTAAAATATGCAGCTAAAACACGAGGCCTAAAGTTTTGCTGTTCTCAAAGGCAGACACCTGAGGAATGTATATATATTATATATATATATATATTATTTACCTGATTTATCATGATTAACCATGATAAATTACAATTTCGATTAATCATGATTAATCGTGATTTATCCTTAGCCACCCTGTGATTAATCTGATCATTTTAATTGATTGACAGTTCTAGTCCTGATATCATTTATTGCATTATCGTCGGTGCAGTTGAGACCACAGGAGGAAATGTCCTCCATGACCTGCAGAACCTTCTGCACAGATCTGCCCAACATGGGCAAAAATAGTTGACCTTCTCACAGTGAAGCTACACAACTGAGCACCAAAAAATATATATATTTATAATTTATATATTTATTTAGTAGAATTAACCTTTTCCTTGCGAAAAAAATAATAATCTGCGGCGGTCGTCCCTGTGTGCTGCCTCAGCAGAGGCTACATTTAAAATAAACCTCCCATGAATACATGGTCGTCGTCAGCAGCATGTCAGGATCTGACCACTGGAGCGGAGCAGAACTGTTTGGATAACAGAGATTTCATCTCATCGCTCCTCAACACTCGGCGTAAAACAAACTCTCTGAGTGGTTTAATTCAATAATACACACGTCGTGACGAGGCTGGGTCAGAGGTTAAGATGGATCACAGCACACACACACATTAGGATTATTATCATGGAAATAAATGCAACAGCCTGTTGTCATACCTACAGTGAACAGTCTAAATAAGTTGCAATTCTTTTTTTTAAATCATAAGGGTTGTACTTGATAAGACATACTCAGGTTACTATGGCAACATCCATGGCTCAAGCACAGAATGCAGAGATGTGGATAATCGTTGTCGTTGTGACACATGGATTTTTGTTATAAGACCTATTGCTATATAGGATTACTACAATGGGGGCAACAATACATGTGCTGTGAGCAAGATCTGCTTCCATTCAGACGCCGGCAACAATAGTCACAGATTCACTTCGCCGTTACGAGCCAAGGTCTATCATTTTATCTAATTTTAGTGCACAGCTCGGTGCACAAATATGTGCAGATACAGTAAGTTCTGCACTGCGTTGGCTTTCATGAAATACCCGTTTCCAAGGTTTGCAGTGGGAAGACATACGACAGCCTGCAGGAGACACCAGTGCACACAGTGTGGACGTCTGTAAAACACATGGAAAGCTTTTATGTTTTGACATTTGGAAAAAAAAACAAAAAAAAAAAACAAGATTTGTTTTTAAAGGAAAATGTCCATTATTTTTTAGGTTGAAATTCAGCTTTCAGTTTTATGTACTAATATTTTTGTTTTTGCTGCAGTATTTGATCCAATATATTAATAACCACCTTTAGCACTAAAGGGCTCATCAGGGTTTTTTCGTGCAGCCAAACATGTTCTTTTTTCCTTCTCTGCTCGGCCTTTTGTTCGTGCACGTTCACGTCATCTGCTCGCTGACAAACCGTCTTGAAGGACAGACTTCCCCAGTTGCATTGTTGTTAAATGATTGTAATGATTCTCAAGCTGTTGGCCTGCAGTTCTATATTCTATTCTTATGATAAGTGTGGCACTTGTGGTGAAATACTGCGACCATCAGAACAAAGCTTCTGAGTAATTCCACTGTGCTACAGTGTTATGTGACAACAAAATCTCATCTGACGGATGTAGGAAGAATTTTTCTTTTTTTTTTTCCAGCCTTCGAGGTAAACAGGCTGTTGTTACGTGTGAGGTCTCAGCCAGCGTATTGATTTGTACAAAGATAACTCCTCACTGCTTTCACAGAAATAGTCACACAGCCACATTAGTGAGTTTGGGTTGTGGATACAACACGATACAATTATCCAGTAATTATTACAAATGATTGGAAGAAAAAAATAATATTTATTTTAATAACTCTTCTAATGTGCACCAGTTACTGCCTGCAAATACCTAGTGCCCCCTACCGTCCATTGCGCTAACTACACGCGTGAGTTTAAGTTGAGATATTGATGTATGCAGTATCATGTACCGGAGCCTATTGATGTGTTTGAATGTACTTATTTAGGCCAGCGTGACCTTTTGACCTATGGCAACATCTGTGTCACAGAGACATGACGTCATAATGACTCATATTTTTCTGCAATTATTGGCAGAACTGCTTTATTATATTTGATAATGGGACAACAATGAGATCTGTTCTGGTAATGTTTGAATATACTACTACTACTACTACTACTACTACTACTACTACCACTACTGCTGATGCTGATGCTGCTGCTGCTGCTGCTGCTGCCTGCAAAATCAACATCCAAAATAGCATATATTTTTATTATCTGCGTATTTATTAACTGTACTGAAGGAAAGTGCCATTTGCTGCCAGTACTATTATGTTGTATTTTATATTTATATTTGTTTATATTTATATTTTACTGCTACAATACATGTAGCTGTTATTTTTTTCTTATTTTTCTTATTTCCATTGGAAGGTACTGTATGTGGAACCTTAAATGGAAGTTCAACCCAAATTTCATTTTTAGTGTCACATGTGTTAAAATTTGCAATAATAATAATAACAATAACAATAACAATAGTAATAATAACAATAATAATAATAATAGTAATAATCAGTGTCCACCACCGTCACCTCTCCACATTCTCTCTGCCAAAATTAAATAAACACTGTTCATTGTACAAAAATGTCAGACATGTGTTGTGGTTGCTAAGCAAACAGTGACTAATAATATCTACATGGGAGAGGTTTGCATTAGTGCAGCAAGCCAAAGCACAGCACGTCACAGTCTCTACCAATCTAAAGACAATGGAGGTTCACCACACTGTAATTAGCCCACAATGAGTTTGTCACTCACGCCTCATAAATATGAATAAGGAGGGATGAATAAAGGTGTTTGGTCTAAATTTGCCACATTTTTTGACGTGAGATGGAGAAAACGGCCCGGCGTCACATTCATCCTATCAAGAGAGGAGATGGGGAGAGAGTTTTCAGGCTTTTGTGTGTCACTCGTTCCCTGTCATGACTGGATGAGTGCAGCGTGGAGAGGGCGTAGAATGCTAGTGATAGATGTAACAGGTTTGGGATTTTACTTTTTAAAACTATGACAGGGGGTTTTAGTAAGTGTAGTTAAAGTCTTCCTTGGACGTGGTGGACAGAATGTCTCCGTGAGACGTTGGCTCTCGCGCGCTTTGTTCACCGGTTAATTTAAATGTAAATGTCCATAGGAACAGCACCTCGTCTGCTCCTCTGCAGGATTATTTAACAGCCGTGGAGAGTACTCTCAGTGTCACCAGCGTAGGCTTGATAATAATTATCGCCGTTCAATTATGTTTCAAAAGGATATTCTGGCGTCGGATGCAATAACAATCTGGCTCTTTGCTTTTGTTTGAGACACACGGGGACAGAGTGATTTTATTAACCAGGACTGGGTGAGAACATTAGAGCGCAGGTCATCGTATCATCAAAATATATATATAAAAACAAAAACAAAAAAAGAGAAAGATTGTTGTCCCATTGGATTTGTCTTCAGCAAAATGTTTGCATATGTGATAATCAACAGGTGGCCCGCGGGCCTCACTGATCAATTCTGAACTGAAAAAGAACGAGCAGCATTTGGAAATAATGGCTCACGGCAGTGATAATCAACAGGTGGCCCGCGGGCCAAATCCAGCCGGCTGAACCATCCAGTCCAGCTCCTGACTGGACTCCATGATAAAGATCAAATGATAAAGTAAAACAAAAAAATGTTATTATTATATAATTCAATGTGTGTGTCCAGTGTCTGTCCAGAAAAAAAAATCTGACTCTCTGACAAATATAGCTGCTGCCCCCTAGTGTATAATTTAATATTTTTTTCCACAGCATACATTTCAGTGTTTGTGTCTTCTTTCTGATATTGGTTATTTTCCATATCACTAGTCACTCATGTTAATGCTAATGTATTGATTCAATTACACACCCCTTGATTCTTTGGTTCTAAATCTTCCCATCTTTGTAAAATGCTGTGAGAAAATTTTTTTTTTATATGTTTTCAACCGTAAAAATGTTCTATTGTAAATTTCTGTGGACAGAACAGAAACAGAGGATAATCTCCTGCTGGAGGAATAAATGAGACGATTCACATTCACCTCAGCTGTACAGTCCAACACGTTAGGTTTCCTGATGTTTACATTATCACACTGGAGGGAAAGCAAAACAGATTTGGCGTAATGTTTAATTCAATCTATTACGTTGTTCCCAGACTTGATTGAAGCGACATTCCGAGCGGAGGGAAACACGTGTTCCTTAATCCGACCCAGTCTGACTTGAACACAGTTACAGTTTGTTTATGGTGGTAATCAGGAGAAAACCCCGCTCCTTGTGTTCACGCTGGTGATTATGTTCTCGCTCTCGTCACTGAATCCAAACAAATGAAGGAACTATAACAGAGAATTCCTTTGAGAGTAGAAGGAAACACGCTGATACTGATGCTAACTGACATCAAATCATCATCTTTATCCCTGAGCATTGAATGGACCTCAGTTCTGAATAGCCACAGTGGCAATGGCAAACATGAGCAGTCAGGTGTCAAGGACAGACAGTGTGATCATCTACTAATACACCTGATGAGCATTTTGTTGGTGAAATGAGTGGACGATTAACAAAGACGGAGGAAGAAACGTGTTCTCAGTTAGTACAGGATCAGAGTGGAATTATCCGTAAGAGTATAATCAATAAGTATTATATTTTGATGCTTGGGATTTTCCTGTTAAGTCAAAACAAAAGTCATTATTTTATTTTCTCTGTGAATTAAAACTGCTATAAAATAGAATTCCACTGCACATAAATGACGTAACAAATGAAATAAAAAAAAGAAAACATTATTTGTTTGTTATTTATTTATTTATTTACTGCAACGTCGCTTGACAAACCTTTGGGATTATTTCTTATGTACCCAGCAGGGGGCGTAGTTTCACCACATGAACAGAAAGCTCCAACTGTACAGATCACACTCACCTGAATACAGTATTATTTGCAGGAAAAATGCGCCACGAAGAGCGATAAAATGAATTTAAGTAGCAAAAGAAAATAAATAGATGAATAAATAATAAAATAAAGGTTTGTATGTTTAAGTTTAGGAAGTAGTGACGTAAAAAGGGCCATTAGTGAAGAAGCAGCTTCTTTTTCAGGTGCCCGTGTTTCCACCGTCCAAACAAACACACATCTGCCTCCAGCCTCGTCACACTGTAAACCAGGGGTCTCAAACTCAATTTACCTGTCCTCAAATGTTAACAGTTAACAGTTTTAATGATTTCTTCTGAACATGGAGTGTTTTGAACATGAAAGGAACATTGAGTGAAAATCATGAACGGTTCTTCTGAACATGGCTCCTCTTGCCTACTCCTTGCTGCCAGATACTTGACAGCGCTTCTTTTCACAAATCTGAACCACATTTGGCTTGAGAGAGGAAGCAGTTGAGACCCTCAGTATGGCTTGAAGATGATCATCAGTAAGTCTAAGACCTGTACTTGGACTTATTGAAGTTCAGCTCAGGGAAGTTGGGGGGCAATTCTCTCAAAAATTGCCCATGCTTGTCTGCTTTTCCACTCATCTCCCTGAACTTGGCTTTGAGGTCAGAGTTGCATTGCAGGTCAATGAGCTCCATTTGAAACACAGG
>NC_024315.1:5399584-5419972 GCF_000523025.1 Cynoglossus semilaevis | reverse complement strand
GGGGAGTGTCAGAGCAGCTACAGGTGCTACGTCACACGCTTCTACCTGTAACAGCAGCGTACACGATAAACAACCCGGTAACAGTCGCCGTTCTTTTTGCTGTCTGGCTGTTTATTACACGCCGTGCTGTTGTTGCAAGCGTGAAGTGCACGAAGCTGGTGTAGCCTAGCCTAGCCTAGCCCCGACAAGGGACGGCGCGCGGGAGCTTGCTGATTGGCTCTTCGGAAGCCCACTTTCTCCGCGGGTCACACTGATATTATACCTTCATTTTAAGGTGAGGGGCCACAAAATATTGTACTGCGGGCCGCACTTGGCCCCCGGGCCGCGAGTCTGAGACCCCTGCTGTAAACCAAACAAGGCTGAAGATATATGATGTGGTGTTCAATAAGAGGGCTGAATGCATTCAAGGCCTGTAATTGGCCGGGATTGGCTGATAGTTGGTCAATTTACGACTGACGTATCACAGCTCTGACACTGAGCCAGGGGCCGCGGTTGGGTTTAACTCCTGGGTGTAAATCCCAATAAAACATGTTCAGAACCGCTGATTGAATTCTGGCAGCCGTACAGAGTTTGGCTTCTTTGATACTTCCATTCGTACAGTAAACGAGTGCTAATGACTATCAGACATCGATCAGGGCAGATCTACAGGTGATTGGTTCAAACCATTCTGTCATGATGGAAATTAAAATTAGGGAAATTAAATAGTTTACTAAATAAAAAAATAAAGTAAATGATTAATCATGATTAATCGAGATCGTAATCAATCACAATTTTTCAATAAATTGCGATACATATCGCAATAACTGAAAGGCATACATCTGTTTATATTGTATTTATGACTAATATAAATTATGGAAAATTAACGTGGAGAAAAAATTTTACATATTGCTGATTAATCTCACAAATTATATTGATTAATTCAGAATAAACGGGTACGAAACTCTCATTTAACTCTAGGCGTGTCTTTGGAGTACACCTGGGGGTATGCGCACCCCCATTTGAGAACCACCGACGTAATACTTTGTAGGGTTGATTCACATACTCATTTGAAGTTTATCAAATACATGTAAAGATGTGAAGTTGCCCCCCCTCCCCTTCACTCCTCCCCCCAACTCTGAGTGTAAAACACACCGGGGAGGCAGTGTCAGCGGTGACACCTGGTGATGATTGAGGAGAACTTCTCTGTTCTGTCACAGCCTGATCCAGAGTCAGCTGTCATCCTCCAGCTACAGCACTCACAGGTGGAGTAATCTCCCATCAATCACAAAAATGGGCGGGGTGTGTTTAAACACATGATTCACGTTTTCATCCTTCTTCCTCCTCCCCCTCCTCCTCCTCCCATCTCCTCCTTTCCCAGCCTCTCCTCCCTGCTCCTTCTCTGCAGGCCTGCTGCAGAGAGGGGCGTGTGACGTCAGTGAAGGCTGGAGCAGTTCCGTGGTTGAAGCGGAAAAAAAAAATGGGAAGACGATTGCGAGGTGAGTGAGACGCACATTTCTGTCTTTTCTTAAGCCTCGATCTAGCATCACATCTCTAGGCTAGTGCTTACGGCCGTGCGCGCGCGTGCGTCCGTGCGTGTGTGTGTGCATTGTATATTTGCCATTAAGGCTCTACGGACACCGCTGCTGCTGCTGCTGCTACGGTGCAACCATTTAAAAGAGCCAGTGTCGGGAAACAGGCAGCGTCCGGCGGTGAGCCAGAGCCGCTGCTGCTGCTGTGGAGTCCGGGGTAAATGTAGCACATGTCAGCCTGTCTATCGACCATTCCCCTGAGATTAGTGCACTGCTGCTGCTGCTGCTGCTGCGTCGGTGCTGTTAGTGTCGGTACCGTCGAACCCGACTTCGGGCCCATTTGTTCACATTAGAAGTCACCACCTGGGGCTCTTCCTGCGGTGCCAGTGTGTTCGCCGATGCCGCTGGTCCACACCCACTCGATATGGAGGTCGTGATTGATCCATGTGCAGTGCAGATAACAGGAGTGATGGTGCCGAGTGTTGACAGGCATTTGATTGAGGCTCACGTGACTCATTTTCTGGGTCCAAACCAGGCACTGATGGGCCGCTTCAACCTGGATGTCCCTGCTGATGATGTGGATGTTCGGTGTTTACTACTACACAGCTGGTGGAAGGCATGTGTGTGTCTGTGTAACAGATAACTAATCAATCATGTAGTGTTGGATCTGCAGGCTGGGTCTGGGGGTCTGGACCGGTCAGCAGACCACCACTGTCAGTCATGGTCACTGTGGTCAATTTAATCTGTGAAATTGAACTAATTCCACATTAGCATTTTTTTTTAATTGGGGAGAAAAATGGAGTCAGGGCCACCTGGTGGTGCAGTGGTTGGTGCTACTGCCTTAGGGTAAGGACGATCCTCCAATTCCTACTACAAACCTTCAGTTTGTTGGACACTAGATAAAGTGGCCCAGTGATGGACTGGTCAACTGCCCAGGGTGTAACCCTAACCCTCGCTGTGATTGGTCCACCTCCATCCTGTGAAGAAGATTCTTTAAACCACTCATCTAAAGTTCAGAATTGTTTCATTTTTGTTGCATAATGGAATTTTGTTAAGGTATAAACCGTGTTTCATTCCCAGTTTTCAGGACACACTGAACAGTAACGCGACAGGAAGTTGTGGTTCAGTAAAGATCGGTGACCCTGCAGGACTTGTTTACCTCTCGTACTGGAGCAGTGTTACGTGAATGGACTGTAATAGATATTTGTCAGTCAGTGAGCCCCAGTCTGTGCTGCTGTGTTTGTAGAATCTGATGTGACAGCAGCAGCAGCAGCAGCAGCCGGGCAGAACACGATACTGGGATACAAACGTAAGGGCAGAAAATGGAAAAGGAAGAAAACTTGTTATTTTGTAGATAGATTTTTTTTCTCCATCCTAATCCCAAATCCTTGACCGTTCCCTTTCGAGTGTGTGTTGTGGTCCGTGTTGGTAATGCATGACTGTACTACATATATATGTGTGTGTGTGTACAGTACCTGCCTGTTGTCTCACTGAGGGGCTGCTGCTCTGCTCACTCTGCCGTGACGGAGGTCTTTGACGGCGTATAGGCCTGCGGACCAGTAAACATGTCAGAGGACAGATGGTTTCAGAGTGATCACTGATTCACACAGGTGCAGCAGTACTTTACTCTCCACTGTACACAGCTGGCATTAGTATTCCTACTGGTCAGTCAGTGCATTTACAATTAGAGACAAGAGAGAAACTGACAGACGCCCTGACAGTGAAGCTGGAGTGTGGAAATATCAACCAACTGCTGTACAGAAAAATAAGTCATTGTTTTGGGGTTTGTTCCTTTTTGAATGTCTTGTCAAAGTGTGTCTTGGCGTAATGAAGCAGCAAACACAGAAACAAACGGATGATTAGTTTGGGAGCGACGCACGTGTGAAAGAGTGAAATATTTCAGGTTCTGTTGAAACCTTGAACCAGAACAAAAAAAAATTAATATTTCAGACACAGTGGTGCCGCACTGCTCTTCCCTGGACGGTTCTGTTTCCTTGCTAACATACAGTACTCTCTGCACTCTCACTCAGCGTTCACTAATAGATGGATGTAATGTTGATTAGCATGTGCTGTGGATTGCGCCGCGTGATGAGGTCCAGGTTCTAACGCCGTATGTCGCAGTGATGGAACAAGACTTGTTAATGAATTAATAAATTGGGAAATGACGGTGTAACCATGAAACATCGTAGGTCAATGATGTACATATACAGGTACAGGTACAAACATATACATAATATACATAACATAAGGCCACATTTTTGTCTCATTTGCGATCCCATCCTCGGTATTGAATGATCTCATCAAGTTTTTTATAATATTTTTTGTTGGAGTTAAATACATGGTCTCTTTCATGTACTGGTATCCAAAAATGTTTAAACTAATTTGTTAAATGTTTGCTTCACCTTAAGTCTACAAAGTCAGAATAATATTCTGGGCCTTAACTTCACAGTCAGGCCGTCTGTTCTGCCTGGAAAGTTACATTTGTAAAGCACTTACTCTCCTACGAAGGAGGTCCACGGAGACTGTCAGGGTTGTGAGCTCGCAGGGAGACAGGAAGTGCTGATCTACTGCCGCCTCATTTTGGAGTTTTTGACACGTCGGTTTTTATCCAGACAAAGTATTGAATGAAGAAAAGAACAGTGTAACATTGAAAGGTTCTAATGGAGTCGGCAGCAGACCATCAATTTCACTGGGCTATAAAATCACTCATGAACTGAACGGGGCTTTTGTTCTGAGGACTGAGTTGTTGATACGTTTATTTAAGAAGGAAAAACAACCAGAATGCTGTATTTACTGCGTCTGTGAACTGTGTTTTCTTTTTGTCTCTGACGGCAGCCATGTTTTTATCGAGAGGCAGGTCCTCAGAGATGGTGATTCAATGTGATTGGCCATTTATCAGCGTGTTGCGCTGTTGCATAATGCAGTCCAGTTCGTTCATTGATTTTTATTTACCATTTATTTTCCCACCTCTATAGCTAAAATGACTCTAAACCAGGGGTGTCAAACATAAGGCCTGTGGACCAAAACCGGCCCGCTAGGGGTTTCAATCTGGCCCATTTGAAAAAATGTTTTAAAAAAAAATGCACATGATGTTTTGTGTGAGAAAACATGGACTTATGTTGTGATTGTTCTGGTCCGGCCCACTTGGCATCTGTGCTAGGGGTTTCAATCTGGCCCATTTGAAAAAATGTTTTAAAAAAAAATGCACATGATGTTTTGTGTGAGAAAACATGGACTTATGTTGTGATTGTTCTGGTCCGGCCCACTTGGCATCTGTTATAGACTCAACAATATTGTACATTTATTTACTTATTTAGCAACAACTGTTTAAGCTAACACAGACTGCTACATTGTTTGTACACCAATCCACTCACATTTATTGATACAGCAGTGGCTAAAAGACCACTTGATATATTTTAAATCGGTCACGTCAACTACTGATTCCACTGCAGGAGCAGTTTGATTATTTTATTTTATAGCCTATCTGCCATACATTAAACACAACACGTGGGGGATCGGGGCATTAGGGCGGTTGTACGACATCAACAACATGCACTGATGGCGTACATACATTGATGGATAAGTGCTCCACTTAACAGCCGCGTGGATCAATAGCAGACAGTGCTGAGCTGGGGTCTGTCCATCAGCTCACATTTGTGGGAGTCACTCACTCCGTCTCACTCACTATGCCAGGCTCATCCCGGCCACAGACGCTTTAATGATGCTCTTTGAGTGACATTGCAGCTCCAGCCTTCCAGTTCCTTCAGTCGTTCTATGTCCACTGAATGTTAATAGTTCTCCATCTGCACCGGTCGGGACTGTGGCATCAACGTGACTTTGCTGTTGTGGGAATGAAGTAGTGTAGAGTATCACAGGTACATGTAGTATTCCTTAAGTACTGTCTTCCAGATACTTTAACACATACAGAATTATTTATTTGTGATTGATGAAGAAACTAACATGAAAGCTAAGCAGCTGGGTGTTTACGAAAGCCGACTGTGAGCTTGGGTTGTTTTGCTGTAACTTTTTTTTTTCTTGGAAGTACATTGCTGTAGTACACCTTGGAGTGATGTTAAATATTTAATAATTAACCAACATACTATTTACTGAATCTTCTGCACAGCTGGTACTGTTGGCCTTGGTTGTTTACATTATTTAGCAATAGCATCACTGTAACGTATGAAAACCTGGAAAATCTGGTGCAGTTTTAAGTGGCTGCATAAAATGACTGGGCGGGCTGCATTCGGCCCGCAAGCCTTGAGTTTGACACGTGATCTAATATAATCGTACGTTTCATTTCATGTTTGTCACGTTTCATGTTTTTGTCATGTAAATAGATAGAGTAAAAATTACTTTATTTTTCCATTCACCTTCATTTAGGTTTGTCTGAATGTTTGAAGCGAAATTCATTTTTTATATTAATGATATGTTGATATGGATCCAACTGTAGTTTGGTCTATCATTAGTCTATTTTCGTGAATTTTCAATTCTTCTAACAAATGAACCGTGTGACTTTGTTCTGCTTCGCCGTCGGCTGTCGGCGTAAAAAGTGACTGTGGAGGAAACACATTTTTCTACATGAGGAATAGCGGGATTAACAAGTCCATTATTGAGGCTGTTGCTCCTGTCACACCTCCACACACCTCTCTCACAGAGAGGAGACACAGAGCCAAGAGAATCACACAGCTGCCTGCCTGTTTGAGTGCAGCTCCTCTGCACAGGGCTGGTAAAACAAATCTTTATCTGAAAAGACATGCACACAGGAACAAGTCACACATTAGATTAGCGTTAGATTGAGCCCCAGATCTGGTCAGAGGGATCAACGTCATGTGGAAGTTGGTGTTAAAGCAGAATTTCTAATATATTCGTAATGTGTCCTAAGAGTTATTTTAAACCTATGTTTACTGAGGGGGAATGGGGGGGGCGAAGGGGTCCTGATTCAGAGAGAGGAGAAACACTAAAGAAATGGACTTTTATCCGTGTATTAACGAGATAAAGTAAGTGCAGTATATAAAGTATTATTGAATTGACATTAATCTAAGATTTATTTATTTTTTGCGCCGTATGTTGTTGCTTTTAGTCATGGAGAAAAATTTTCCTGACTCAGCTTAGATGACATAATGTGTACATTGACCAGAGCGATAAGCTGTTGCTTAATCTTGGCACAACTTTAGCAATATGGAAAACTCCAAAGTGGCAGAAAAGTACTTTAGGGTGGTGCAGCTTCTGCATATTTGTCTTTATACAGTGTGTTCAATGAAAAAAACATGCTATTGATGGAAGTTCGTATATTCCACCTACATTTTAGCAGAAACTAATTGCTTGTAATAATGTTTTAACCTCTGGAAGCAGAAGCAGTTTTGTTAACTTCGATACCACAGCCCAACACGCCCGACCACTAAAGCACAGGCTGGTCCAAAAACACAACTGTGAAAACCTTTAAAAAATCCACTCAGAGCTGGAGTTGAAATAACTCAAAAAGACGATGTAGATTGTATGTAAAATGACGGGCCACAGGACAACGTTGCAGCTTTCCTGCCTGACAAATACAGTATTTTCAAGTGGAGCCTGGATGTTCAGGCGCTGCAGTCCGCTAATGCCACACCAGGGAAATAGTAAAGTACAGTAGCGCTAATCCCCCCAGTGAGAATAAATGACTGTGGCAGGGATGCTAGTGCGCTTAATGTAATTTGTTCCCGAAGACGCATTCAGTGAATCTTAGACTGATACATAACCAGTTCAGAGTCTCCTGCTTGTCTAAGATAATCAATAAACAATGAGAAAGGTCTAACGCTAGCTCGTTAGCTGGTACATTACTGCACGACCTCAAAGTATTTTTTTTTTTGTCTTACAATTTTGATGCTAAAATATTTGTATTTTAAATATGTCGTGTTTTCTCTGGTGATGGTTAAAAGGGAGGCAACTGCAGTGATTTGTGCCTCATGAAGGACACACGCCCTCTGTTCACTGGTCCACGTTACTGTACACTCAGTACCACACAGCTGAGCTGCATTGGCAGGACGTGCCATGTGGCTACCGACCAGCCTCTCTCCCTTCCATTTCCTGCTTTGGTTAAATACCTTGTATAGTAATTTTAAGCAGATGGGAGTGTGTGCTGTGTGCAGTAGTGACTGCGCTGGTGAAACCCTCCTTCTTTAATAAGTGGACACGTCGTGCCAGAACACTCCCAGTCCGAGCCTCACCAGACTTTTAATAACAGCCTCAGTGACTTCTGGGAATTTCCAGCGTTTTGGCCGGCTGTGGAGAGTGTCATGCACCAGGGATAATGTGGTTACACGGCCCATGTCTGTGTCGGCCGCTCTGCTCATTAATAGCTGATGTCGTCGGGAAGAAAAGTCGGAAAGTGTCAAAACTGCTTATCATATAAGAAAAAAATTAATTCAGCACAAATAAATAAAATCCTATAACGAAATGGAGAGTGATTTAAATCAGTTAAATGTCCACCTTTAATATGCTATCACGTGTGTCAAACTTAAGGCCCGGGGGCCAAATAAGGTCCGCCACGTCTTTTTGAATGGCCCGCCGGAGCTTAAACAGCATTTAATTTATTATTGTCTCTGTTATCCTTCATTAAGAGTTGCTGAACTAATGCGTGATTTACAAAATGATCGGAAGCAACTGTGACTTTCTTCATAACAAATGTGTCTCTATCTTTGAGCAGTAGTTTGCACAACTGGCTTTTGCTATTTAGTCAAAATCATTTTCAAAATTTTCAGTTTGTGTAATTTTAGTGTTGATGGAGGTGTACAGCTCTGCCAAACAGAGGAGATCATGGCTATGTTTAGCTGATGGAAAAATAATGTACCAATTTAATCGATTAGGAGATTTCGTTTGCTTTCTAGCACCACCTGCAGGGGTAATATTGTTTCTCTACCTAAATATATTTTTTCTTAATCTTCTTTATCTTTGTTTTTGCTTTCTCCATGTTTAGGACCTCACACAGGGCAGCCATGAGAGGTGAAGCTAGGAGCCCAGTGACCTATGGACACAATGTGTGGTCATGTGACTGATGTGGACCGGTCCACCTCAGACGGAACACTCGTCCCAGTGATTTGTTGTAGCGCTCCTAACTTCACCATGAGGAAGTCCGTGAGACACTCGGCCTCTTCGATGTTGTACCGGCGCTGCCATTGTGCTGTATGAGCGCCCCCCTTCCTTCTGTGGCTGTCACTGCACGGAATGGCCTCTCTGGACCTGCCATACCACTGTCCTCGGTGCGGGGAGCACAAGCGATTCCGAAGCCTCTCATCCTTGCGAGCCCACCTGGAGTACAACCACACATACGAGACCCTCTACGTCCTGTCCAAGTCCAACAGTGTGTGTGATGCTGCTGCCCTGCTGCCCCTAGTGGCCGAAGGCGCTATCCTCACACCCGCCAACAACAACGACCCCTTCGAGCCGCTCCGCCCCTCAGCTCTGAAGGAGCGCCGTTTCCCTTGTCGTGAACTGCCTTGTGTGGACGACCTGAGTTTGACGCCAGCTCACCCCAGCTCTGCGGCCCGATATATTCCCAATGTAGAGTTTCCCTTAGGGGAGATTTTCATGAAGAAGGCCATGACCTCTGCAGACCCGGGTCCTCATGGAAACCCCAGCACAGCCGTAGCTGTGGCTGCTAATGTAGCAGCTAGCGCAGTGGAGGCGGCCTATGAGGAGAGCCTGGCCAGGCTGAAGGCACGTGCGTTTGAGCGTCTGGAGCTGGATGAAAGGCTGGAGAAGCTGTCGGAGGAGGTAACGATGACTCCTTTGTTGACAGCGCCAATTTGAGACCAAACACTTTCCCATTTGGGGTTGTGTCAGTCGGTAATTAGCGCCTGTGCATGTTGACACTTAGTCTTCTCCATCTAGTCTGCTGCTGCTGCTGCTGCTGCTGCTGCTGCTGTTGTTCTGATTAGTATTTTACACTTGACGTAGTGAAAATGTCGGTGTATTGAAGGTGGAAAAAAAAAATGTTTTTTGAAGAATCACTTTCAGTTTTTCCTTTCATCAGTGGACGCTGACACTGTGATACCTGATATTGATTGATGATTACAGTGGTAACTCAGATTCTCTTTCCCACGTAACACCCTCAATGTTTTCCCAGCGTTGGGATTTGGGGGTCCTGGGGGGGTTCAGACCCATCTTCCAGTGTCACTTGATCAAGTTTTTACCTTGAAGTGTGATAAGTTATAATCCGTACACGTTAGCAGCGAGTTCTTGTTAAACACAAAAACTAAAAATAACTAAATCTGGATTTATCACCAAAGCCAGTTTTTAAGGGACCGTCATTAAGTCGTGTGTGGCAGCCAGACATTAAAATAAACTCAGAAACTGCTCAAACAATTAGGGCCTCTGCCCAAGAATTTGTTCCGCCGTCCACAGAACGTGAGGACGCCCCTGTAGAACCATCCATCTCAGTGAATGAACGGCTGTTTCACTGCGCAGTCAAACTGTAACAGATGGTAACGGTTTTCGTCTCCAGAGCTCTGCGAGCTTTTAATCAGGAAGTTATTTCCTGACTAAATGACAATACATTACAATCTTTTCATGCATAATTACAGGCGTCGATAACATCACCTCCTCCAGCCAAGAAAACTGCAGTACTGAAAAGTTGTTTTTTTCACACCCAGAATTTACACAGAAAAGTTTGGGTTTTTTTTAGTATGTGAAAATTACAGGTTTTGTTTTTGATTACGAGCAGAAACTGATTTTCTTTCCAGTTCCGCAGATAAACATTGTTAAAATCAGACTGGCACGCTGTGGTGAACAATCACGGTTTTAGTAATAAAGAACTTATTTACAATATCTAGTTGAAGACGTTGACATTAAGAAGCTCAAGTCCTTCATGTCTTGTAGGTGGAACAGAAAATAGCAGCGCGCGTGGGCCGTCTTCAAGCGGAGCTGGAGAGGAAGAGCTCCGAGCTGGAGCGAGCCAAGCAGGAGAGCGAGCGGCTGAGCCAGGAGAAACAGGACCTGGAGGACAAGGCCTCGGAGCTCTCCCGGCAGGTGGACGTCTCTGTGGAAATGCTGGCTAACCTCAAACAGGATCTGGTGAACAAGGAGGCGGAGCTCAACCACAAACAGCAGTAAGTGATTTGAACACTTCACTCCAGTGAGGCACATTCAGGACTGATTGTCAAGACATGTGGTTTGATACGTTAACCCTCCACAGATGCTAATCTCCATTAGCCCCATTTATCATGACTGTTCACATGCAGTTTTATTTATAGATAATGCTAGGTGTGAAAGCTAAAAATATATGTCTAATTTCTGACCAACCTGACTCAACCTGTTATTCAAAATTCTAAAAAAAAAAACATTTCTGACCAACCTGACTCTGTTATTCTAAATTCTAAAAAAAAAAAATCAAATTAAAAACAACTCCTCTACCTTTGCTTCTTTATACATTTCGAAGCTCATCACCATAAAAATCCTCGTTGGTTTTTGAATTGAAACACAGACGTTGGTGTCGTCGATGACACAGTGATGAATTCATAAAACACATGATCATTGATAATGAAAACACACCGTTAATAACTTAACATCAAATCCCTCCTCCAGATGTGTTCTGCAGCTGTCTCCTCCTGTGGATGACAGGCTGCTCACACTGAATGGAGGGATGGATGGATGGAGGGATGGATGGGACGGTGCAGCTGGGAAACAGTTGTCTTGTCACCGACTCCCTATAAACCTGCCAGTCTTCCCAGTGCAGGAACGGTGGCTCATGTTTATGTCCTGCTCCCTGTGCTGCGTCTCTATCACGCCCTTTTCTCCTCACTCTGCTCTCAGTTTTCATCACTTCCTGTTGGTCTCCTTATCAGCTGTGAATGTCAGCAGTAGGTCAGACACACAAAGGTCATTTCCCAGGTTTTTTTTTTTCTAATCTCACCGCAGATAAAACAAGTTAATATGTGAGCGAAGCACAAAACTGTGACCAGACACAGGAGCTGTGAGCTGCAGAACCAGTGTTTGTTATTATGACGTGTTATGACCCTAACACTACTGCAGTATTACTCCTTTGATACTGCATATGACAAACGACTTACTTGTCTCTTGTCTGGGGTTCCGTTGACCAGTACTGCACTCAGGATACCAGTACTTCAGAAATCAGTGTGTCCCAACCTGGAGGTCACGTGTATATATGTATATATATATTTATATATATCTGTTATATATATGTATATGCAGTATATTTATGCTTTTAAATATGTATATATATATATTTATATATGTGTGTGTGTATATATGTGTGGTAGATATGTACAATATATACAGTATATATATATGTGTGTATATATTTACATACATGTATATATATTTATATGTGTATATATATAAATATATATATATATGAATTTGTAGAAGTGATCCAATAATTTTATTTAAGGACTTTTTTGCACCTTTAATTCTCACGTCCAGTACATCAGTTTGATAAAACCGTGGTAAAAAGCAGACGGATGGAACACAGTGATGATGAATGCAGTTGAATTCATTCCCAACCAGTGAATTTTTGCCAAATTCAAAGTTTCTGTTTCATCATCATCACTGCACAGAAGCTCCATCTGAAACCCAGGCCGTGGTGGTTGACGCCCTGACAGGAGGACACACCACAGAGTTTGGTCAGGTTTAGTGGAGCAGGAGCTGAAGTGAACGGCCCTGACTGCCTGTCAGCATTGATTTGGAAAGGTGATAATCTCAGCAACCTTTTGTCTCGGCCGGGTGGTTGCCTCAGGGCGATGCCAGCAGCCCAGTCTCACCTTTTTTTATTTTTTCCCCCCCCTCTTTCCCCAGTCTCTGTGAGAACTGCTGGCAGTCAAACAGTCGGCTCATTCAGAGCAGGGATGGAAAAAAGCTATCACACTGGGTGAATGTTGAGCTGAGGTGATGACTAAGCAGTCATTATTGGCTTAAACCTGTCTGCCCAACAACCTCAAACTCTCATTTTGCTCCTTTTAATCGTTGATCTTCCCCACTGCAGGTTTTTTTTTTTTTTTTAATTCTCTGCCTTTTGCAGGGATGTGTACGTCAGTTCTGTCCGATCCTACAAGTGTAAGATGAAGCTGACACAGAATTACTCTTGCTGCTGAGCAGTGTTGTGCATAGCATTTTGACAAGGACCTTGAAAATGTACTCTGAGCTCAGAATGACTCAGACTTCTTCCAAAATACAGGCAGGACACTGCAGGCGCCGCTCAGTGCCGGCACCGGTCGACATTCTAATCTCAGTGTGCAGGTGTACTTTATATCAAATACACACAAAACGCACACCGTACTCTCACTGCACTCGTCTGTGATGGCGACACGGAGCAGCAGTCTCTCCGAGGCGTGTGTTATTAAATGCTTTAACAGTGAGTGGAATAAAAGAGGATGAGCAGTAATCAGGAGAAAGCAGAGCCTGAGGAGGGATGAAAAACGCTGCTCTGATGACAGCTACTGTTTGCTTGTGTAATTGCTCACGGCCTAATGTCGTCTTCACTGCTCCACTGTACGGCTCTGAACAGCTGTTTGCGATCGAATGTGGCCCTTGGATTTCCAGCCCATTTCATGTGTCGCTGGGATAATGATGGCTCCGGTCACTTAGAGCTGCGGACGTAACGTCGTTACTCTGCTCACATTTAATTATACCTCTTCTCAGGGGAAATCTGTTTATGTGGGATGTGCAGACCGAGCACTGACACACCATCATTTAGACCAGTCCAGCCCAACCAGCATTTAAAGTTACAGCTATAGCAATAGTTGCATTTTTCAACCAAAATGTCAAAAAAAAAAACGTCTGAAGGAATATTACAGTTACAGCTTTTGGTCAGTTTTAGGACTTCAACTTTTAGAACATATTTTCTTGCATTTATTCACAATTCAAAAAATTATTTCATTTGTTTAGCATAAAGAAATTATTAAAAAACATGCGCTAGCTAGCGACATGCTAGCTTGTTCAGAGCTGCTTGATAACAGGTGCAAACGCCAGAGCTACACAGATTCAGACCTCATCATTTGAGGTGCATTCAGGTACCATCAGAAACCGTTCAGGTACCATCAGAAATGTAAAAAAAAAAAAAAAAAAACTGCTCTCCTTGATGTTACATGTTATTCAGTCGGTGGTGACCAGATGATCCTGATGGTGTTGACCTCCAGTTAGAGCAGGATATATGGGCAGTGGGCCGTCGGTGCCGTCACTGGATGGAAGAGACTGACGGGTTTGTCCTTGAGGATCAAACCGTTGGCACAGAGAGGAAACAGTAAACAGGATGGATGATGGCCGCCATCGTTCACAGGACCAGTCGCCTCCCGTCTTTCTCTCTCACTCGGTAACTGACGTGATCTGACTGCAGATGGATGACGGCAGTCAGTTGGTTTTAATCCCCTAGGGTTGAAGGTGAGCGAGTGTGTCAGTGTCTGAGGTTGACTGAGGTTTCCAGTGGTTTTTGGGGGTGACAGAGCACATATATATATATATATATATATATATATACATATATATATGTATGTCTATCATATTGGTAATTGATTGGCAGATGATACAGCAGGTTTTGAAACTTCAGTCATGTCTTCAGTACATTTTAAAATATTTGGCTTTAAGCTAAATTGCCGACATTACAGTATTTTCCGGTTTTCACACTTTTTATCATCCTTTGGCTGGGTTTGCGACTTATACTCGGGTGTGACTTATATATTAATATATATATAATTTCACATTTGTTATTTTTACGTATTTTCCGGACTATAGTCGCACTTTTTATCATCCTTTGGCTGGGTTTGCGACTTATACTCGGGTGTGACTTATATATTAATATATATATAATTTCACATTTGTTATTTTTACACTGACAGCCACTAGAGGGCACTTGGTGCGTCTTATACTCCGGAGTGACCTATAGTTTTTTTTTTTTTACGTTAAATGATTTTAAGTAAAAACCAATGGGACAGACTCTGGCCTGATTTCACTCTACAAACTGACAAATTATGAGTCCCGTCTCTGCAGCAGACAGTTAATTCCACATTAAATAGTGTTCTCCCTGATCCGTACTGAAATACTCTTTCTCATCATTACCTTTGTGTTGCCAGTTGTTTGCATTTTTGTGATTTAACAAAAAAAAAGAAAAAGTCTGATTGGTTTAAGCCCAGACCTGGATTAATGGGTTCCTGGGAAACCAGCCATGCATTTCCTTTTTTCTTTTTTTTTTTCTCCCCTCCTCCTCCCGAGACCTATAAAAAACAGCATAGTTCATTGTGTCTCCTTCATCAGGCTCTTTCTCTCCAAACCTTTTATCCCTGTTTTTGTCTCCTCTTCTCCTCTCACTGCCAAATCCTGCTCAGAGGATTCGAATGCCGTCTTTCTTCGTAGTCTGTCGGGTTTTTGTTTGTAGGATTCAATTGAACCAGCACCATTATTGCAGTATAAAATAATACACAATAATGTAGCACATATTTTACGGTGGTGTCTCTTTGGAAGCTGGGTGTCAGGGTGTCAACACGGAGACTGTGTTGAATAGAAGTGACCTTTGATCCTGACTCAGTGGACGGAGGTCAGGGCCAGTCTTTCATGCGGTCGTTCCTGCTACAGCTGGACGTACAGGCGTCTAAAAGGATCCACGATAAAAGATAGAAATGGAGTTTATATTTTCATCTCTTTTTAATGTAAGAACAAATGATATTTTTCTGCTTCATATTTCTAAATATGCGAAGGAAAATCATTTTCGTTTTTTTTTTACATCTGTTTTTTGTGTGATCAGTGGTTTTGTTGGAATTTATGCTAAATATGAAGCTGTGTTTTCCCCACATTTTGGTCAAAGATTCACAGCCAAACAAGGCCATAAAGGTCGAGATGAGATGGACAGAAAAGTCCGACTCAACATTGAACCTTTCAAGTCTTCCCTCTGTCGTACACACTGATGCAGTACTGTTTACCACCATCAATTATTACACAATACTTTTATTCTTAATGAGCAGTTGATGAGCCTGGTGCAGATGATGATAATCCTGTTATTTTGCATCGTGCACAGAAGTGTCTCCAGGAGTGTTGACGATCACAGGAGGGAGGAGACGTCATCACCATTTAATGCTTGTATAATTTTCACCACTGTGTATTTGTTTATTTATTCTCAGGCGTCATGGCAGCTCTGCTCTGATTTTAACCTCACAGTCAAACAGAGAACTAATTTCGGAGTTCTACTTTAACAATCTCGGCCTGAAGATAGAGAAAGTTAATTGTGCCAGACACGGCACTATTTCTGTCACACGATGGCCCTGTTTGAGGACTGTTTGTGTGTTTTTGGTTTTCTCTCCAATCGTTCAGGATTGTACAACAATTTAAAGCAAAAAAAAAACATCTCAGTGTCTCAAACACGGAATGGGATTTTTTTTATTTTTTTTGTGAGGGTGGCCTGGAGGACAGAATAAAGAGAGGATCAGATGGACGTGACGCGGCGGTCTGAAGGCTCCTCTGTCTTTGACCAGATCACTTCATCTCTCTCGATCGTGTTGTTCAGAAAGCAGAGGCTCACGCTGTTAAAACAGACAAAAACTCAGGCGAGGACGTCTGCAGCTTCACACAAAGAGGCCGTTCAACATGAGAGAGTCTGAAAGGAAAATGTCTGACTGGGTTTTTTTAACATTAGAAAATGGATTTGTAGACTTTATAAAAAGTGATTAGCTTCACTCTGTGGTAACTGTGATTCATTTTAGGGCTCTTTAAAAGATGACAGTCGTTACCTTAGACTGGTGAATCAGCCGTGAGCAACATGGACTACAGTCAGACAGAGGATGAAAACTAAAGGTCACGCACAGAACTGTGACCCAACTTGAACTTGAACTTGAACTTTGTTCTGTGTCTGATTGAGTTCCGTCTTATTTTTGTTTATTTGGTAAATGTTCTGTCTCTTCACATCTTCAAAAAAAAAAAAACCTTCTAAATCACCAAAGATAAAAACCCAAAAGTGAGTGTCCATGTTATTGTCCTGGAGTGTTTTACTGCTACTGCTACACTACTGCATTTTATTAGTAGTAGTAGAAGTAGTAGTAGTACTTTAATGACAAAAATATATTTTGTATTTTTTACAATTTTTTTATTATATTATTTTTTATCATGATTTATACTTGTATATTTTTAATCCACCTCTTATTTAGGTATACTTATATATTTTTAATCCACCTCTTATTTAGGATTTATCTTCTTATACCTAGTGCGATATGGAAAAATGTTAATATCTTAATCTTAATAACAGTGTAGGTTAAAGGTCAAGGCCTAAAACGAAGCCTTATTGTCAGATTGTACAGTCGTTCTGGACTCGTCGTCTTCTCAGTGACTTCCGCTCCACAGCTGTTTGATCTCAGATGAAGGCGGAGTCAGCAGCTGCACAGATTCATGACGGTGCTGTTCTCTGAACTGCTGAATATGGAAATGAACTCCTGCCTGAAAACACAGTCAAGTCTGAGGTCCAGGCTGGGCCACATGGGACTTTTACCAAAAATATTAACTCTGCAAAACCAGAAGAAGAAGAAGAAGAGCAGAAATATTGTCCAGAGATATTTTTACAGCAGCCGAGAAAATCAATAAACATGAATTGTGTTTTTGTCAAATGAAGTTAAAGGAGCGATCGTTTCTGCTGCTCTCAGTCAATACAGAAAAAACAAACTGCACTGTCTGTAAGACAACACCCTGCAGAGCTTTTTTTTTAATATAGTATTGTATGTAATTATGTTAGTGACATGGGCAAACTTTTTCACTCGGGGCGGGGGGCACAGTGGGTCCTAAAGTTTGACCAGTTGAGCTGGTCAAATTACACATAGATAAAAAGTCCTTTGGATCAGGTACTGACATCTGCCTGCTGTTCCCTGGCTCGCAGTTTCAGCCGTACAAAAAAATCATGATTCATTAATCGCAATTAATCGAGGTCAATCCACATCTGCACTTTAACTAATCAGATTAAAGGTTTGGATCACAGACAGAACAGGGTTCTGGTTTGTTTCTCTTTTCTCAGGATTAAAGACCGGACCTTCAAACCTCAGAGTCGTGCTCTGTCATCATGCCCACTCTCTCTCTCTCTCTCTCTCTCTCTCTCTCTCTCTCTCACTTCTCTGGGTTTGGGTATTTGTCTCTAACAGACCCTGGAGTGTGAAGGGTTTCACAGCAGCTACTGTGTGTTTGTAGAACATTCTATCAGTTCAGTTCAACATGACCTTAACACGGACATTTTCACCGTCCACACTTAAATAAACGTATTTTTCTGTCAGACCCCGGGCGGACGTACAGTACAGCTCCAGTCATAAAGTGTCACACAGGACCTGCTGCAAACATCAGATTCATTTTTTCTTTCTTTCTTCTTTTTTTTTCTGCTCCGTCTTCAGGGAGGTGGCACAGATCGACCAGTTCCTGCAGGACACCGCGGCGCGGGAGGCCAACGCTAAAGTCCGCCTGCAGCAGTTTATCGAGGAGCTGCTGGACCGAGCCGACCGCGCCGAGAAACAGCTGCAGATCATCAGCAGCTGTGGCACCACACCCAACGGCAGCCTGGGACACTGCAGCCTGCAGGCCTCCAAGGGAAACGGACGGCAGGTGAGACGGGCCGTCGTGAGTCTGGTGTGTGATGTCACTAACATTGGCTGTTGTGACGAGGGATGGCTAAGTAATGAAATATAATTTGACAAAACATCACCGACATGAAGCGTTTGTTCACTTATTCATTTTTCAAAATTCAACGGCCTGGATTGAACCCTCTGAGGTGCTTGATTTGGCCCGTGGGCCTAACGGCCTGGATTGAACCCCCTGAGGTGCTTGATTTGGCCCGTGGGCCGTATGTTGGACACCCCTAAACTAGATCCTGTAGATGTGATGTGGTTTTTGTCAAAGTTCTTAGGTCACAGCTTCAACAAGGAAAGTTGGTTTTTATATGTTTTAACGCAGGATTTTTTCCTTACAGTTGAAGGTGTAATTACGAAGCAGAATTATTTTTTAAATTCATTTTTGACTCCATTGGGATCCAGGATCATTGTGAAGGCCAAATTAGATTTTTATTCTATTTTTTTCTCACAAGATTTTGAGCGTTTTATTAAATATTTAAGACCTTTCTGTTGTTGCATTTTCCCAGGTTAGATTTTTCTTATTTGTAGAGATTATAGTGGTAAATTAAACAACACCTTAGTACTGCGTCAGAGTTTGAAGTATCTCTGAGATGTTTGGAGTTTAAAAACGTTTTTTAGTCTTCGTTAGTTGACAGAGAACGTAACGTCCGTACAAAAACACGATACTCTACGTGTACTGTAGTACTGTAGTACTGTACTACTGTAGTACTGTACTAATGACTGTCTGCGTTGCTTTGTCCAACTTCTTCTCTTTGAAATATTCATGGTCACAACATAAATCAGAGTTATTATCCCACACCTCCTGACAGTGTCCTGTTCCTCGCTGCAGGAATGTTGTGCTGCCATGGAAACCAGCACCAGCTCCAGCTCTCCTCGAGGTTTCAGCGTGTTTTTAAATTAGATTTAATGTGTTGCCAACCTGCCAGAAGAAGAAGAACACACAAATCTCTCTTCAGTTCAGTTACAAAAATCCATCGTTATCACTGATCAGTGGAAGTGAAGTCTGTCTGGGACAGAGCCTTTAAATGTGTAGACATGTTTATTTTTTGCTGCCTGTCTGATGATTTCCATTGAGACATCATTTCATTTCAAACTCATCCTCAGTTTGCATCTTTATTTTTTCTATTTACGTGAATTACAGCCTTTCAAACATATTCACGTTTTAAATCCTTTTAATCCAAATGACATTTTTATGGTTAATTGGATTAAACAGCAGACATCAAAGCTGTTTGATAAACACTGTGGACTAAGACAATTGACTTGTTAACTACGACAAATAGATCTGTTACCACAGTCAAGTGATCGGGACAGTCCTCCGTCTCTGCCTCAGTCCATTTCCACCGGGGTGAGAGAGGAGCAGAGAGAACTCACCCACCAGGGTGAGAGAGGAGCAGAGAGACGGAGGCAGAGTGAGGTCGTGACTCTGTCAGTGTTTGTGCACATGTTTCCTCTGGGGCGTGTTTTCACACCGGTACACAGAGTTCCACCTGGAGCTGCTTCACAGTTCGATGCTCAGGCAGAGCAGAGCAGCAGTGGGACATGATGTTGGTCCCTGGAAAAACAGGACGAGTTTGAGTCAGACTGCAGTCGTCACCGACTGGTCTGTCCACAGAGCAGGAGAAACTTTTTTTGGCTAAAAATAATATGATGGTGATGATGAACATTTAGGAAGAAATTACTTTTGATTTAGTTTTTATTAAAGACTAGGGATGTCTGCGATTCACTGGTTGCTGATATCAGATCTGCTGATATTGTCCAAACACTTCATTTTTATCATCCCGTTTTTATCATCTCTTCCCTGTGTTTAATCCAGAATAACTAGCATAAAGAAATAACAAAAAAAAAACAGAAACATTCAAAGTCTTCAAATCTTTGCATCAACCCTGTTAGAGGATGCTGTACTGTATCTTTCTCACCATCACCATGGCAACTGCCTGGTGATGGTGTTTGAACTTAAAGCGGCTCCGGTGATCATTTGTTCATTTTCATTTTATTTATATTCTGACTTTGTGTGATGTTTGAAGATAAATATTTAATATTTTTTCCTCGATGAGAAATCACATCCAGATGATAACTCACATTTATTCCTGAAAAATCACATCCAGATGATAACTCACAGTCACAGTATGTTATGAATCAATTAGCATTTTAGCAAAAGAACATCAGGTCAAACTGAACAACCACTTCTGTGTTTCTTCAACCTTCAGGATGAAAATTGATGCCTTTTTTTTCTCTCTCTCTCTGCAGAGAAACTCCAGCCTCTCTGGCAGCACGAGAGGGATGTACCAGGTGTCGGAGCGACGCTC
>NC_024315.1:5378438-5399545 GCF_000523025.1 Cynoglossus semilaevis | reverse complement strand
CACAGTTCACCCGGAATCACACACTTTTGGTGCAGTGAAAGGTGAGATACTGGCTGCAGTGCTTTGGACCCTTCTTATTTCTTTAATGTTCTGTTCATTCTTGGTTCTCTTTAAACTGAAACTGGAGAAATGTAAATGTAAGAACAAGATTTCATCCACATGGTTCAGAGTAATGTATTACTGGAAAATATTATTATATAAAAAATTTTGTTTAATTGTGTTTATTTCTGTCACTGCTTTATTTGCTTGTGCTACAAACTTTAATACAATTTTGTACATTTTTTAACTCATATTAAACCCATTTAGCCACTTTGTCATATTTTCTTTTTATGGTGTGGTTTTTGCTTAAGTTGTTGACAAGAACTTAATCGATGCTAATGTGTTTTTATTACACAGTAGATACAGTTTTTTCAATCTTCAATTTAAAGTCATTGGCTGCTCTGCTGTTCCTCTTAGGCCCCACCAGGGGGCACGGAGTAATTGCGGTGATGACGAAGGGCCAAACTGTGTAGATATGGAGGAGGAGGTGAGGAGGCTGTACAATAATCCTAGCTACAGAAGAGGGGCAACGGAGGAAAATTTTGTGAACCACAGGTTGAGAACCGCAGGTTGAGAACCACAGGTTGAGAACCACAGCCATCCACCATCATTCATTAATTCTATTTAATCAACATGATCACGTGTGTAATGCAGTAGTTGACGGCTCTGAGTCCCAGATTGGACCTCAGGTTGCGACAGCTCTATTTCTGTCTCTCTGCTGGTGATTCCTGACACATGGCAGCTCCGGAATATTCTGAGTAACACAACTGTCATCCCCAGTTGGTGTGTGACTGTGTTTTCTCATGTGACGTCACAGCTCAGCCATCAGGTCTTCCCCGCTGAGTCACGGCTGGTAGAAAATATACACACACACACACACACACGAACACGCACACACACACCTAGAGACAGAGTGAGTCTTCAAACTTTACACTAGAACTGTGTTCATTCAAACCTCAAGATGTCTAAATAATTTCACTTCCTTAAAGTTTCAGTGTCAACATTGAAGTTGAAGATTGAATGGAATCATTTTATTGACATGTTGTCATCAGTGGATATTTAAACATTATCAGATGATACAGAGGAGTTTGACGTTGGTAAAAAAAACCTTTAAAAAATATTTTTTTTGGGTTTGAACGACTCAACATCTTTGGGTTAACGTTCTTTTGGTTTTTCCGTCTGATCATCTGTAAATCTTGGCTTCAGGACTTTTCTGCAGTTTCCTTTTACTTTTTATTCCATTTGGCTCCGAATCCACGATGAGGGAAAAGGTTTGAGCAGCGAGAAGAAAGACAGAAGTGTCCTACTTTTTCAGACACTCATATGTGCAACTACTCATTAGCCCGGTGTATTTTTTTTTATTATTATTCCCTAAGTACTATTACAGTACATACAAACAAAGGCTCTGAAACCCATCTGCTCTCCTTCAACCAAACAACTCAGTGGGTTTTTCAAACCTCAAGATGTTTCTGGTGTTTTTTAAGATTTGGACACAATTCATATAATTTATAGCAAAAAAAAAAAAAATTAAAAATAATTATAATTAAATATTTCTTCAAGAAAAAAATCAGATATCAGGAAATAATTTAAAAAAAAAATAGATAAACAAATAACAGAGTACAGCTGTTTGTTTTACTGGGTTCCTCCGTCTGCTGCAGGGCGTCAGGGAGGATCAAGTCCGTGTCCCAGGGATCTGGCGGTTACGACAGTGACAGTGTGGAGATGCATCCCATGGACGACTGCCCCGAGGCTCAGTACTACCACATGCAGTGTCGGCTCAGCGAGGGCGGCTACGAGCGCTCGCCTGGATGTGGCTCGAGAAACTGGGGCCTCCGAAAACAGGCCATCCAAAACTGGCAGCGGCGGCCTTACCGCAACAGCACTGAGGGGGAGGAGGGGGACGTGTCGGACGTGGGCTCCAGGACAACGGAGTCTGAGGTGGAGATGTGGGAGCAGGAGAGGAGAGCCGTGGCCGAGGTCCAGCAGTCTGCCCCGCCTTATCACCACCACGGCAGGGCAGGATACCGACCAAACGTAGGTAAGGAACTCAAGGGTTCAACTCCTCAAACTGAACGTCCTGGACTGTCGTCCGTCGGTGGTTTAGACGCACTGACGCCAGGATTCACTGGATCAGAGTGTGTTTTTAACAGCTGTGACTCGACTGCCTGGATTCAGGTCAGATGGAGGTGTAGACACTGGAGCTCTGACTGAGGAACAGGAGAGTGGAGCTGATGGAGGACTGAGGAGGAAGAGGCCACAGCTATTATTACTATTATAGTATTATAGTGTCGTTTATACAGTGTAGTATTTAAACACAGATAACTACAATAGTTTATGTACAAATACACAGTGTACATACTGTACTGTTACAGATATATTGCCTACTTCTATACTGTTAGTGTATGTTATATTACAGAGACTTGGGTCAGGTACCACCATTGGCACACGCCCCATAGTTTGAGAACCAGCGTCCTATCTCTCCTGACATACCGTACAGTACCGTACTGTCATTTTCCCTGCGTTGCCTCATGTCACGCCGTTCTCCGGCCGACACTTCAACAGCCTCGAGCCGACGTAGACGGCCACTCTTTTCTTTCGCTCCACCACAGATTGCACGTCTGTCTGTTAACTTCCTGCTCTGCCAAATTCCCTAAACGCACTGCTGCTGTCGCTCTCCTTATTTCCTCCACCTGCTGTTGGTGTAACTGGGCCAGAGCCCTGTGTCACATTCACACCGTATCTGCTATAACTAACCCGTTTTCTCAACCTTTCCTCACGTAACACCCGACATGTTACTGCTGGTTCTCAGGCTCTGACGTCGATCTCCTTATTGGCTGACTCAGTGCCAGGCTCTATCAGATGGAACGTATCAACAGGCGCACAGTTTTCACACAACTTGGCTTCTTTAGTTCATTTTGCAGTCTTGAGCGTAGGTGGCGTGTGAGAGAAAGTGAAGGAGAGAACTAGACGATGGTTCATAGCCCTGATGGCATCGTGCAGACGCCGTCCAAGGCTAAAGATGAGTCATGGAGGAGCAGCTCTAGCTAAGGGTAGAAAAGTGGCTTCAGACTGATCACGGTCGTCAGCTAACGCTTCTCTGTTGGTGACACCGTGTGGCCAATCTGTTCACTGTGCTGGGAAACAATATCTGCAACAGACAGACATGAATGAAAAGGTTCAGAACGTCCTGATATGGTAACTTCTGATATCATACCTACTGATATGTTTATAGTAAAATGTTTTTAAATGTTTATTCGTCTCACAACGGGGAAAATTCAAACTGGGAGTTTCTGCAACTCAGACAAGCTGCCAGGGGAGGCGCAATTCATCATGTGGTTCCTCGGGGGCTTAAGCCCTGGACCTTCTGCGTGTAAGGCAGGCATAACAACCACTACACTATGGAACCACAGTTGGACAAATTGGTACCAATATTTCATGGGCCCATTGTGTCTTATCTGGTCCACGAACCATAGTTTGACTATGTCTGCTGTAAAGTGATAAAGTTGTTTTTTGTTTTTTTTCATCCCCAGGATGTTCAGAAGGCTACAGTAAACCATGTCGTCATGAAAAGAGCCCGTCCAAATCGAACGAGGTGATCAGTCCAGAGATCCTGAAGATGCGTGCAGCTCTCTTCTGTATCTTCACCTACCTGGACACCAAAACCCTGCTGAGGGCCGCGGAGGTCTGCCGCGACTGGAAGTTTGTGGCCCGTCACCCGGCTGTGTGGACCAGAGTGCTCCTGGAGAACGCTCGCATTTCTTCCAAGGTGAACACCCCCCTCCACCCCGCCCCCTCTCTCCCCCAGCTCAGTAGCATGCGGTCCATTCACTGTTGTCCTTCTCCTGACCCTGTGTTTCTGCCTCAGTTTCTCTGCACCCTGTCTCAGTGGTGCACGCAGACGCACTCGCTCATTCTGCAAAATCTCAAACCCAGACAACGAGGCAAGAAGGAAAGCAAGGAGGATTATCTCAAAAGCACACGGTGAGACGCCAATGAATCTGACTGTAGTTTCAGTGGTTCACCAGCAGGGTAGAAATATTTTATTTTACTTTTCAGCTCATGTCCAGACAATTTTATGACCGGCTGTCGATATTTGATTTTGATGTTAACTGAACCTTTTTGGCTAGTTGTATGCTTTGTTTAATTTTTTCTTTTAATTTTTTTTGTATAAATTTAAAATATTTTTGGTCTTATATTTAAAAAACTTTTTCCATATTTTGTGCTCTTTTATTTTTTGGTCAGTTTAATCTGTGCTTTGAAGTTCTAAAGTTTCTCACTTTTTTTATCACCTTTACTTTTACTTTACTTTTATGTGGAATTTGCTGTATTTTCTGTTGACCTTTTTTTTATTTCTCTCTCTTGATAAAAATAGTTCAGCACATCCGTATGAGACAGAGTTGCCCTTCACTTATTTCATATATTCCAATTGATCTGGATGAGTAACAACAAGTAAAGGAACAAATGGAATGAAATGTCCAGACATAAGACAGGTTTAGACCAAGAGACAGAGAGGTCCTGAAGATTGTCGTACTTCCTGCACTTGGAGGGACAGCGTATGTTTGAGCTCAAAGATGGTTTTCTATTATTTTTTGTGCATACACTACACGGGCCACGGACCTGGAACAGGGACATTTTGTTCTCTGCTCTAAAGTGCTTTAAGGAAGGACAGGAGAATTACTGTACTTTTCCTCTGACCTTCTCTCACATCTCCCTCTAAGTGGCTGCCTGGAGGAGGGTCTGGAGGCGCTCTTAAAGGCCACAGGAAGCAACCTGCTGATACTGAAGATTTCACACTGCCCCAACCTGCTGACCGACCGCTCGCTCTGGCTGGCGAGCTGCTACTGCCGAGCCCTGCAGGCGGTCACCTACAGGTGGAGAACTGACAGAGTTGTCAGCTGTTTTAGAATTAAAATGCAGATTCTTTTTTTATTATTATTGAAGAATTCAGTTTTCACGTAGGTTTATTTCATCTATTATTTGTTTTATTCCAGAAGTGCCACAGACCCTGTGGGCCAGGAGGTGATCTGGGCTCTCGGAGCAGGTTGTAGGGATATCATCTCCCTACAGGTGGCGCCTCTACACCCTTGGTAACGCACTAGGGATAAATCGCATCTCTACAACACAGCATGTGGTGTGACAGTTTTAGACAAGACCAGAAGGGAAATACACACTGAAGTACTACAGTACTACAAGCCTCAGTGAAAATCTAGCCATTTCCTGTTGTAGATGCTGTTCATTTCCTGTTCCCATTTTTCTCTGTGTCTGTCGTGTGCTTGACCTTGGATCGAATCAGAGTTGGTTTGATTTGTGCTGTAGTTTTCAGTAAAGCTGATAAGGTGGTTCACAACCAAAGGTACCAAAATGTTTTACTCCAAAACATTTATAAATCACACATTTCGCTGCAAAATAGCAACAGATTTTTTCTGAGCGACTTCAAAATGCTGTCTTTTATCGATTTTTAAATCTGTTGGGGGGAGTTTGTACTGTAACTTTGACAGGGGAACAGATGAAGCTGGTAAGAGGACTGGGTCTGGCCTTGAGGCTGAATGTTGCCCCCTTGTGTTCTATAACTATATAAATAATATAAAGCAGTTATTTTTTTTTTCTTTTTTCCTTTTCTCTGTTTCCGTTCTTTCAGTCAACAGCCGGCACGGTTCAGTAACAGATGTCTGCAGACTATTGGTAGATGTTGGCCGCACCTTCGTGCCCTTGGTGTGGGAGGAGCTGGATGTGGCATACAGGGTTTGGCCTCACTGGGTAAATTTTTGTTAATTTGTTAAAATAAATTATTATGGAAGATGTGACAGCACTGTTTCTTTGCTTGAAGAAAAAATAACCTCATAAAAACAGCAAAAATAATTGATATATTTAGTTCAACAAAATCGTCTTTTTAACGAGCTGTATCGACAGCACTGTTTCTTTGCTTAAAGAAAGATAACCTCATAAAAACAGCAAAAAAAAATTGATATATTTAGTTTAACAAAATCGTCTTTTTAACGAGCTGTAAAATGTTAATGAGTAAAATGTTGTTTTGGATTTTTTTTTTTAATTATTGTTATTCTTCATGTCTAACGACTTGACTCAAAATTATTATTATTCTTCATGTCTAACGACTTGACTCTTTATTTCCTCTCGTGATTAAAAAACCCCAGCGAGGAACTGCATGCGTCTGCAGGTGCTGGAGTTGGACCATGTGAGTGAAATCAACCAGGAGGTGGCAGCAGAGGTTTGCAGAGAAGGTCTGAAGGGTCTGGAGATGCTGGTGCTGACGTCAACACCAGTCACCCCGAAAGCCTTGCTCCACTTTAACAGTGGGTGGACTCAACTGTCAACACTGATTCGCATTTTTTAAATTTTATTTGAAGTGAATTCCCACTGGTTCTCCCTCCACTCCTGCAGGTGTTTGTCGTAACCTGAAGTCCATCGTGGTTCAGATCGGTATCGAGGACTACTTTGAAGACCCCAACAGTCCTGAAGCCAGAAAACTGTTTGATGAGATGGTGAACAAGCTGCAGGTGAAGTCACACTCGGTCACACCGAAATTTAAAACAACAAACATGGGAGGGAACTCTGACCTTTTGACCTCTGACCTTACATTTATATTGTTGTGTTAAGACCAAAATCACATAAATCTGTCCTCCTATTGGCGATCACATATAATAGTTCTATGTTTTATATAGTTCACCAGCCATTTAACAATCTTAATGGGGGAAAAAATAATAAAAATAATGTAACCGTTGACTCATTAGTAACTGATTGATTAGGTGATTAATCCATGTCCAGTCAGCTCAGCGCTGCAGCCCGGTTAATCACCATCACTTCTCTGCCAGTATCTGATTTTTTTTATTATTATTATTTTTAGGCTGCGGATCCTCTGAGTTTCTGCTCTAGAATATTTACGTGACTAACGGCTGAGCTCATTGTTACAAAGAGTTTAAGTTTAAGCATTTATTTTTATTCAGCGTTCACGCTGTGAACATGACTCACTTTTAAAGTCCCTGTAGAAGCGGATGGAAACTCTGCTGCTGCTGCTGCTGCTGCTGCTGCTGCTGCTGCTGCTGCTTCACTCTCACTCCAGCAGGGGCTCAGGTCATTCTCTGAGATGACCAAACAAACAGAAGATTAAAATAAAAAACACTGCAGGGCCTGATGTTTGTTTTGTTGAGTCACTACAGGACTCAGTTCTCAGTGTCTCACAGCAGTTAGGTAACTGTGAGGATTTAAATGTATATTTTTATCTCTACCTTAGAGCGAGTCTACACATCGATCGTGAATTAACTGCCGGTGTTTTCCCGGGTTGGTAAAACTCTGCCTGTGTTGCTACCGACTGTAGCGTCTTTATCTTGAAACGCAGCTATACCTCAGACTACATCTGCCCACGTAGGGGTTCTCCACGCCCAGCCTGACATGTTGGTGTTTTCTTTTCAGGGAAATGCAAAAACATTCAATTAAACTCACATTTTTCTCGTCTTTTCTTACAGGCTCTGAAAAAGAGACCTGGTTTCTCCAAAATCCTGCACGTGAAAGCAGACAGTATCTGCTAACGTCTTTGGTCCAGACTCTTGACGTCGCGGTGAGCTGCCATCTTGGATCATTTAGACTCTTAAAAAACAGTCCAGCTGGGTTTTTTGTTTCAGCTCAGAAAGTTGGGGGCGGCATACATAAACCAGGCGGCCACGATAATGAACCAGGACCAGAACTCAATCTGCATACTCATCAAGTCTAAATTAAAAACAGAAAAATAATCAGAAATGTATTTACCAACCCTGACCGTGTACCTGAGAAATCAACAGATTTCAACAGACTCAAAAAAAAAAAAACCCCAGACATGATGTTTTTCTTCAACCCTGTTCTCTTTTACCAACAAAGATGCATCGGGTCATTGCACAAGGCCAGAACACCGTTTCCTCCGACACCTGACGTCAGCCAAACAGCTCTGACACCAACAGCCTGCATCTGTCAAACGCTTGGTCCTCAGAACCCCAGTAGAGTTTCAGCAACGCATATAATGGTGACAAGTGGCTGGCGTAGGGAATCAAACCTGCTTTTTGTGGGCACGGGTCTTGACGCCGGAGTTTTATGTTGGGAGTAAATACACGAGCTGAGAATAATCGGCGTTGGAACAGCCTGTCCTGCACAACCGTACAGTGAGATGTAACCGTGGACGGCTGGTCACCGCTTCCAAACATGCTGCATCATTTGCAAACGTAGCGCAGGAAAGTGGGTTGAAAAGCAAGAATACAGACCCGGACAAGTCACAGATGCGTCCCGTCTCTTCTACAACCCTCAGCTTCCATGTGTCCAGGTTTATATCACAGAATTGGACGCACCGTTGTGTCATGTGTCTGAAAGAGTCAGATGCAGCACTGGGGACGTGTCCGTCGTTCACCTCTTCCAGAAAAACCTAGTGCCACTTGAAACGGTGTGTGTGTGTGTGTGTGTGTGTGTGTGTTGTCATGTGAGCGTCATCTCCAATGTGCCATTAACAGGGAAAGATCAAAAGCCCGACGGAAGCAGGAAGCTCGAACTGACGCTGAGGTTGAACTCAAAGTTACACTGTTTATTTATAATAATTTTGTTTTCATACTCTATAACCTGAACAGTGCCATTCGTTGTCCAGTTGGAGCTTTTGTACCATTCGTATGTGTGTTTATCGGTACATGTTCTTTGGCTCCCTCTGCTGGTGCTTTTAGGCACCTACACAGCCCTCATTTGGCCCAAGGAATCTGAAGTGACACTGGAAACTAAAAAAAACCAAAAACATTTAACTCATTCAACTATTCTTTCCACTGTCAGCTTTAAATTAAATTAGCACAACAACTGAGTTTGACGTACAATGCAGGAATGAACAAGATGTATAAGCAGCAATACTTACGTGCTGAATCACAGTGTGCTGACCTTTACTGTTTGGAGTCGTACCCCCGTCATCTGTGACCGCTGGTAGCTTTGTCAATACTGACAAAAAACAAAACATTAAGTATGTAGTAAACAAGATTTTAAAGGTAAAGTATGCAGAAATTTGCATTTGTTGTTTTCTAAAAACAGATGCTGCAGTTTTCTTTACCTTTACCTCCTACAGAGGGTGCTAAAAATCTATTAGGAATAACTTGGTCCAGTTTGGTTCACTCCTGCAGAGGGTGCTAAAAATCTACTAGGAATAACTTGGTCCAGTTTGGTTCAGTGTGCTGGTACATCCATGTTTAAAATAAATATAATACTATGAAATGTAACTTCTAATTTAGTCTAATAATTTTTGGATAAGAAAAACTATTTTATTTTTGGCTATTTTGTGCTTGTTTACTGCATATATGAATATCTTGATAGATGTTTCTGACCGAGTTGTTAACTACAGTAGAACAGGTCCAATTACTGTACTAACCTTGTGGAAACTTGTGGTTTAATTTAGCTTTTGGCAGCACAAACGCTTATGCTTTTGCTTATGATTTGCAATACTGCCACCTCCTTGGTCACTATCAGCAGAATTACCTGCAGTTAATACGCAGCCCAATGATAGGCACTAAATTGGTAAACCTGGTTAATTTTTCGAGTCTCTCCTGCGTACTCTACCTTTAAATCTCAGTGTTCCCTTTTGAAAATGCAGTGCTAAATAGTCAGAGTGCTCCTTTAAAAGCAGACCCTCAGAAATCATGCACAGTGTTTGTGAAATGAAGGACGCAGCAGGGACAGGATGACCTCTGCTGTCCGGGGACATGTTAACAAGTGGCTCATGTTACCCTGCACACCTCAACTGTTTATTCACCACAAATCAGAATTCATGAGAGCGCGGTGCATCTGAGTGAGGTGACGTTTCCATGAATACTGAGCGGCTGGTTGTCACGTCAGCTCCCAGTCTGGGAGCAGTCGCTGGAGATGAATGAGTTTTCATAGAAATGTTCGAGGATGATACTTGAAAACAGTGGTGGTCGAGCATTTCCCTGTCCTGCTCCTGTTCAGCACATTATTATTATTATTATTATTTGTATTACTCTACACGTGGGGGGGGGGGGAAAAAAAATCCCCGGGGGACAGTGGCAAAGGTGTAAAAACAAATAAGACTAGAAGCACTTGTTGATTTTAAGTTATAGACAATCCTGCCTTCGCTCTCAGCTACTCTGTACATGTTTGTAAAAATAAGAAAAAAGAGGACCAACATTTGATGTTATATATGTATATATATATTTGAGTATATATATATATATACATATATTATAAAGGTCATTAATATAAGTGGACACAGTGGAAGTTTGCAGAACTTCCGTCTGTCGGCTGTTTTTCTTTCTCCAAAGGTGAATGAAGGAATTATAGAGAATTATATTATGTATACCAGTAGTGTTGAACATTGAAGTTGTGTACTAGATCCTTTATATTAACTGTGCATTTGAGTCATATAGAGATGGAAATTATTTAAGAGGATAAAGATGATTATTCAGCTATTTATTTCTATATAAAAAAAGAGCTATGTGTATAATGTTGGCATGTTTGTGTTCAAGCATCAATCATTCAGTTGCCTTCTTAACTGTTCTGCTACTGTGGCAAGAAAATACTAGATGTTTAAAAGAGCTTTGAATGCCTGCAGGTTTATAATGTTTCTCTTTATTTGACGCCGTCTGTTGTTGCACTAGTGAGAAAAAAGAAAAAGAATAATTCAGATGTTTATTATGAAAGTGTTGTTTTTAATGTTTCGCTATTTCTCAGTATTTGACAAAATATGCACTTTTTTCCTGAACACTTTTATCGGCCCTGTCGGTCATCGATACTTTTATTCTGTGAGCGGGATACCTGGCGACATCTACTGGTGAAGTAGGAAAAATTAACTTTACACCTCAACGTTAAGATTTTTCAAGGGTGTGATTTTTGGAGAACGTATCAGTGACATACACTTATTAGTCACTTCATTAGGTGTAACTCAGTCCAAACCATCTTCAAATGAACATCAAATCCACATTGAAGTTAAAAGCGAAGACGTTGTCATGACGACCAGCTGATGCTCCAACAAGGCCGCAAGAAAGGTGATCCCAGGGCTCTTAAACCGGGGCTGAGACGCTGGTTTGACTATTTCAAAAACTACTGATTCAGTCAGACCTTTCATCACACCAAAAAATATATCTGTATATGAAGCAGAGGTTCCTGGTTGACACCAAAGAAGGAAGCTGAAGAAGAAGAAGAAGAAGAAACGACCAAAGTCTGGAGTCAGTGAAAGGAAACAACACTAAGGGTGGAGTGCACACAGGCTGCACTGTGATTGGACAGTAGAAGAATGACAAAAAAGAACCTAATCATCTAAAGAGTCAGGATCACTGCGGTCCATCCTATTTCCTGCTTCAGGCCCACAGTCCACGTCCAGAAGGTGGATCACTGCGGTCATCCATCCTATTTCCTGTTTCAGGCCCACAGTCCACGTCCAGAAGGAGTTTTTTCTTGGCCCACTTTGGATTCTTTGGTACAAACTGGACATGGTCAAATGCCTCGACCTGCCTGAGAATTGTTGGTGACACCTTCTGTGACATCACCTGACGGCTACTCCACGAGCATAACAGTGCACTTAAAACCACTACCTTGACGACAACATCTCACCAAACCACTGCATGGATGTGCAGCCAGCAGAAGATCTAACCCGGTATTCACATACTCTCCCTAATGAAGTGGCCACTGAGTGTATACTGTGTTTACCACCTTAACTGGTAACTTACAAATACTGAGTTTTTTTTTGTTTTGTTTTTTTTTGGAAGTTCTCCGTCAGTATGACCTTGTTCTCGGCCTCGTATCTGTTATTTATTCATGCGTGATGTTGCTCCTAACAGTAACACCTCGGCTGTGTTGTGAACATGGACCTGCTGGAGAGGTTTCAGATCCTGTGTGAACTCTGGAGCCGGGGATCTTGGCATGTTTTCACATGCGTTTCTAATCTCTGCCCGGGCCCCCCTCGTGCGGGATCATGTGACTTTCTTATTAATTTATTGACTCAGTCTGAAGCACCGCTCCTCGTGAAACGCTGCGTTTCATTTGCACAACTTGATTGGTTGGTTCTACATCTGTTGTTTATGAATGGTTTGACTTCAGTCCATTCATATACATTACCTCAACCCTGACCTGGGTGACTACATGTGCAGTCTGTCATCTTCTCATCTTCGATGACCATCCTTACATATATGTGTTGTTGAAGCTTCATCCTGGTTACAACAAAATGACGACATCCCCGAAGATGAACAGCCTTGACTGCAATTAATGGAAATTCTTTGCTACTTATTTTCACCCATTTGTTGTCATCAATAAAATTGATTTAAATGAATCTAATTGGCACAAGTGGTTTTTAAACATTCGGTGCATAATTGTTTTGTTGTTGTTTTTGTTTTTTTAAATCAGCCCAGCGGTGAGGACTGTTGTCGACAGGACAAAGGTGACAAGGTAGTGTCCTAGGTAGTGTCCTAGCTCAGTCTCCTCGTCTGTTAGTTCGGAGTTTGCATGTTGTTTTTCTTCATAGTTGAAAACACATGCAAATGTTGGAGTGAAGCCAACTGTACACTAACCTAACAGACCTAACAGTTTCAGATCAATATACCAGGCTTGGGGTGAAAAGTGTCCCTACTAGGACGGTAAGGAGTCACTCAGTTTTATTTTTTATTATTATATATTATATTAATTGTATTTATGTATGTATACATGTACATATATACTTTTATATATATATATATATATTCTCCTTTTCCATCCTCATAATCAGTGTTTTCTCATTCATCAGCATTCTGTTCCCAACCTCCCAGAAGACCTTTCCTCAGTCCCCGCTGCAGCCTCACGTGTTCCTGACTTGTGCTGCACTCTGGGAATCTGGCCAGGACTTTGTCCCCATCTTTCCCCTTCGTGCTCTGTAAATGTGTGAGTGAGGAAGAAGGAGGGGGAGGAAGAGGAGGAGGACGTCAGCACTGGAGCCCAATGAGTCACATTGTTCCTCATTCCAACAAATTTGATGAATCAACTTCACTGAAAGCTGAGGTGAAGTCACATCTGAGTCAAAGTTGATTCAGTCAAATACAACATCATATGCACCAAAAAAAGGAAGATTTAGAGCGTGTGCTCGAAATGAATCATCGGCTCTGACCACTTGTTCACTCATTCATTCATTCATTCATCTTCTTCCACTTTATTCCTTTTTTTTCCAGGGTTGCTGGACTGGAACTGGAGCTGGTGTCACACTGACGCCACACCCTGGACGGTTTGGATAAACCCAAAGACTTCCATTCAAATCACCTCACTGTGAACACACCAACTGCCTCAGGTCCAGCTTGCCTTTTTTTTACATTGTTTTGTAAGATTACCCACAATGCAAATCTCTCAAAATCCCATAGGCAAAGAGAGGTTTGTGGCTCGGAAGTAGATTAGAATAAAAACAAACAAAAATAATAGAGAAGGAGTTTTCCTTTAGGACTGAGCTTGTTGTAAATTAATGGATGAAATTTAGATCTGTTACTAAATCTACAAATGTAGCTACAAATGTGCTCATTATGAACGTACTTTAACTACAGTTTAACATTTTCATCAAATATACCAAAGTTCATGCTGGTGTCAGATTAGTTTCCGTTTGTGTAGATCGTACTCTGACCGTTACTGCCTGCCATAGTCCAGTACACAGACTTGGGCCTGTTTTACAGTGCACAATAATAAATTAATAATAAACCTCCTGGTGCTGCAGGAGCTCGCTTTAATAGAACACATCGGAAAACACAAAGGTATTGAAATTCAGGTCATGTTTAAATTAGTAGAAAATTAATTTTCTCCCAAAGGGAAACAAATACAGATGGACAGTTCTTAGCCAGCAGGGTCTCCACCTGATACTGGAGACCCCTAGTGACCCCGCCCCCTTTTTTCCCATTGGTCTGTTTTTTTTTTCATGGTCGGATTCTGTTTCTACCTGATAAAGAGGATTAAAATTGTTGCCCAATAGAGGTGGAAACTAAATCCTGGTCTGTTTCAGCACCGTCTGTCATTTTGGCACAGCATCAGTGGCAATGTTCTGTTTTGGTTTTTTTGTCTTTTTTTTACATCATGTGGAATCACTCGTACTGTGAATTGGAAATTTGTTTTTGCTTTTCATATCTTCATGAAACTCTGGTTTGCTGATGAGAAACTTTTGTTTTAGGATTCTTCTTCTTCAAAAACAAATATAGAAATATAGTAAAATAGACCGTGTGTTCCAGGATGATTGTTGAGGATATGCATTTATTTTTGTTAAAACTTTGAGAATGTAAAGTTGTAAAGTTACAGGAAGGCACTTATGAAAACAAGTTAAATTATAGCAATTGTAATAAACATTAAATAAGTGATTGAAAAAAAAACATCATAAGTGTAAAAGACTGACATGAAATCACAGCATCATTGGCACCTCAAGAACTGTACGTTCCATATACGTAGTTTAGATTAACTTCATCTACAGTACAATACTTTTTTTTTTTAAATATAACAATGCCCAGTACTTTTGGCAGTATAAGATAAATCATCAAGATTAAAATTAAAATCTGCAGTTTAACATTATTTCTAGGTTAATTATCATCGCACTTGATGGTAAATCAGAGGTCTGTTCTGAATCACATGTTAGGCTTAGTGGTTTGAGCTCTGTGCAGGTCCTGGTACATCTCTACCAGGCGTGTGGCTTCTCTCTCGCCTGACAGCAAAGCACCATGGGTAGTGGAATAGTATTTTCTGTGTGTGGCCTCTCCAGCAAACAGGACCTGCAGAGGCTGAGGATGAAGCAAAACTCAGGTTAAAAACAAGATCCATCAATGCCTGCGTGACATATTTTTATTTTTGGCCTATTGTGCTCAAATGTCTTTCTTCTATTTCCATCACTGTTTCTCTTGTTAGCGCTCCACATGCAGCAGCCTGCACTGGTTTTCCTGGAGGCTGAACACTGTCTGTTTGACAGGATTGAAGGCCAGCAGCAGAGGGGTCGTGCTGTTCCTTCAGAGGTGTCAAGTGAGCATAACACCACCTCAACTCACACCCCCCTCCCCAAAATCCGTCCCCCCCAGTCTCCCCTCTTCACCCAGATGGCGTCAGGTTGCATGATTGAGACTGTGGGCCAGGAGTCAGCCTTCCTTACCCCCTGACACCAGCTGTATTTACTCTGCCGGAGCTGGGGTGTGACATGGAAGTGATGACACTGTCACATTAGCCACATGCTCTCACAGTGCTTCAGGGATTGTAAACAACTCAGAGTGTAGTATTTTCACCAAAGGTACATTAAAATATGTACATTTAGCAACATCAGTTTGTGATTTTAGATGTTACAGTTCTTATTTTCATTGATTTATCATGAGGGAGAATATAAGAAAGACTTCAGTTCATTGATTTATAATGAGGGAGAATATAAGAAAGACTTCAGTTTGGCCCAAATTGAGTGTGTGCTAATATGAGGAGAAAGAAAAACCACAGCGATTCAACAAAGTGCCATCCATAAAGTAGCTCTACTCCTACTGTAAATACAATTACAGCTAATTCTATGCAATTAAAACAACATATCTTCTAATCTAATTCATGGAAATCACTTAAACTTAAGTAATTTTAAGCAGCAGTGTTGCCTTAATGAGGCAGCATTAGTAAAATGCCAAACTGTTTTCCTAAGAGCAGGTTCTTCTGTTTGGTCAAAGTAGTTTGAAAAAAAATCCAGTCTTTCCTACAGACGCAAGAGATAAAAAAAAACAGTAAAAACTCTTTTGTTTGTAACACGGTGAAACATTCTTATCGAGATTTAGGCGAAATACATTGTCTCTTTGTCGAGCGTCGAGACCTTCGGTTTACGGCGTGGTCACATTTTTACCAATCATCACAAACGTGTAATGTTGTGTCTCATTTGAATTTGTCCAAATGGTGATGTGTGGTGCACACTTGTTGAATCAGAAAATTGAGCAGTTTCTACTCTGGAGGGCAGGAGAAGAAACTGTGCATCTTATGTAACAGCTTTAGGCTCGGGTTCTGTTGGACACGAAACCCTTTGAAAGGCCTGGTTTGTTCTCCCTCTGACTAACTGCTTTCAGTTTGATAGAGAAGGAGGTCACTGCAGCCAAAGCTTTCAGAGTCGATCGCCACTGACAAAGATTTTTAACGGCATGGTTTGTTTGAACTGTTTAGGCCCTGATCACTACATTTTCAGTCTGGATTTTCACTCAAACCCAAGTCATGAGGTCCAGGGAATTCTTAACTGTTTTATTCCCTTTATTTTTCACTACTATATTCTTCCAGGGTCACAAGTGACTGGTGCGAATCCCAGGGCAAGGACTGTCTACAAACTGGACTTTTCCCATGGCCACATTGGAGACAAACAACCATTTACATTCATGCCTGCGGTCTGTTAAGAGTGAATAATTAACCAGGTACCGGGAGAGAACCCACACACACATGGTGAGAACATTCAAACTTCAATCACACTCACCCAACCTAACTACTGTAACCCAACTGTTTGTTTACTTGTATATGAACTGCACCACCCTCATTTACTTCCCTGCCACTCCTGACATTTATTGCCATTGTGTCCCTATTGTAGTATGTTCTCATACCGGAGCCTTGGTGCTGTTTGCATAGGGCAGTGGCATGGCCAGTCTCTCGCGGTCCTCACCACTGGAGCCCACGCTGGTGAAGGAGTAGGAGCCCAGGATGTATGGATTGCTGCCCCATGACGAGCGCAGGACACGTCGGGGCTTTGGAATGTCGGGAATCCCTGTGGATGGATAAACACGCAGTGAGTAAATGGATGAAGTACGACATACTTCAATTACATAAATCGTCTCAAATAACAGAGTGAAAAGCAAAAACAATCTATAAATATCGTCACATATGTCAGTGGGAATGTAAATGGGGGCGGGGGGGGCTGCATAATGATGTCATTTCAACATACCGTACGGCGTTGTCATACAATCTAACCTTAACCTTAAGAAACCCTAACTCCTTAAAAGACATGAATTGTGTAAAAGCAAAAGAGTTGAGTTAATGTGTCTATTGAAACATTCAAAATAATGCGAGGAAGTGCTACTTAAACTGAGTAGCCTTATGTTGGAAAACCAGAAACAGTGTTTTTAATTGAAAAGCTCTGCTCACTTTCTGTTCAGCTGACATTTACTGTAACCCAGTACTTCTGTACTGTCCAGTTCATTTATGTCAACACTAACCTGTAAACCGGCGAAGCAACTCAGTGCAGGTCTCTGCCACTGTTTCGTCGTCGCAGCACTCCATGTACAGCGCCTCCTGGCCACAGATCCATCCACTCAACATGTGGCCGTAGCGCTCGGGGGGGTAGAGGACGTCAAAGCTGCAGATCTTCTTGTACCAGAGCTCCTCAGGGTAGACTGGCTGCTCCAGCTCGGCCTCATCTTCCCACACACACTGGATACTGTTGCACTCTGGGCTCCAGAAAGGCTCTTCAAACTCTAGAAAGATCTTGTCAGTTGTGCTGATGCCCAGCTTCTCAATGGCAAACTTCTTGTCGTCAGGTAGGGACGGGGAGAACATGGTTTCCTGGTTCTGCTTCAGTACGCCCAGAGAGGATGTCACGATGACGTGGTCGGCGGCGATCCACTCCTTGTCTTCGCACTCCACGTAAATAGGGCGGTGAGGTCTGTGGTCAGGCTGGCAGGTGCAGTTGTTTGCATTGTGGTTGTTGTATTGGACGGTGTCGACGATCACATCCTGACGCTGCGCCGAGACGTTCCAGTGGATGCAGCGAACTGGTTGGTTAAGGCAGATGGTGCTGGACGGGATGTCATGGGCCAGGAGTTTGACGATCTTCATGAAGCCGTCAGGAATGACAAAGTGTGCACCCGGAATCTCCGCCCACTCTCCAAACTCACTCAGAGAGACCTCGTCCATACTGGCAGAGCTGCTTTCACAACTCTCCACCTGAGATGGGAACATAATTTGGTTAGACCAGTCATGGGCAAACTTTTTGACTAGCTGGCCACAATTGGTCCTAAAATTGAACAGGGGGGCCAAGTCAGGACAGATAGATGGAGAGTTTGTATGAACAAAGATAAATGACATATAAAACTCATGCATAAAGGTTAATCTAATCTAATCATTTCAGTATTAATTGTCGGTTACTCTGTAAAGCTGATTATAACAGAAAATACTTTACAAAAATCTAACATGTCCATTTCAGTGTCACGTACACACACCTTGAAGTACTGTTGCAACATGGAGCGTTTGAGCAATGCGACACCACTGTCATTGTCATCAAACTTGAGATTGAGCCTTTCGTACATCTCCTTCCGTGTGAAGATGCCGACACTGTTCTTGCTTTCAGGACAAACCGGCTTTCCGTTCTGGAAAAATTCCTGAGTCAACTCAAACACCTAAATGTAGGTGGAAGAAGAAGAAGAGAAAGTACAAGCAGGGGGGGGAAAAAAAGAGGAAACAAAGAAATCATTTATTTCAGTTCAGGGCAGAGTTCTGTGGCTGGCGTCTAAAAGTGACAAATGAATGAGGGGAAAAGCTAATCCTGTGAAGTCACACATGACAAGTTAACGTTCACATTCTTTTTTTTCTCTAGCTTTATTCCATATACAGCATGTAACACGGGTTAACCCCGACCTGGTTGATGGATAACAGGATGTACTGAAGAGCTGAGCGCTGGATAAATGGTTTGTTAAAGTCAGCACGCTTTAGTGGTCAATTCACTGGACCACCTCCAGGCAACGGGTTTGAATAATGATGCTCGTTTGAAGGGTCAGTACATTACATGAGAAATAGAACATTCATGAAGCTAAGACATTTTTAAAGGAGATGTGCTGGACTAGGGCTAAAAAGAAATCAATGAAAAATTATATAAAATGCGCACAGATTAAAATATATACATTGAAGTAAAATAAAACAATACAAATAATAGAATGTAAAAACCAGTTATTGTATACAATTTTTTAATCATATTAACCTAAATAGTTGCGCTTACATTTAGTAGGTTAGTAAATTCCAAATTATATATGTACTGTATAGGCCACAAATTCCAAAGTCAATGCAAGAACATTCTGTTCCATTGCAGCCCAGAGGGAACATTTAACAAACTGCAGATGAATACGCATTTATTGATGACGTTATTCTGTTGCTTTGCATTTTCTCTTAGTTGCGCTTACATTTAGTAGGTTAGTAAATTCCAAATTATATATGTACTGTATAGGCCACAAATTCCAAAGTCAATGCAAGAACATTCTGTTCCATTGCAGCCCAGAGGGAACATTTAACAAACTGCAGGTGTTCTGTAGAATACGCATTTATTGATGATGTTATTCTGTTGCTTTGCATTTTCTCTTTCTCCTACAGTTGGTTGTAGGTTGTAGTTGATTAGAGATCTGTCGTATAGCTGTACGGAGCAGACGTCACTCCTGTGAACTTTCTGCCGCTGCTCCTTTCTTCCTTCTGTGGTCTGGCCACCACTGGAATGTAGCCATGAGTTTATCCCTTAGAAATGATGAAAGTGCGCGTGCACAGATGATTCGGTATGCAAGGCATCTTTAGCAATAGACTTATTTCACCAAGGTGCGCTACAGATCGCCACAGGAAGTCATCTATGTGAGTACATTACACTAAACACAGTAAAACTATATATTTACCCTGGTGATGAATATACGTCTGAATATAATTATTGAACGCTCCTACATGAGAAACTGTTGACAGTAATCATTTCCCCCTGGGCATCAATCAAGTGTTTCAGATTCTGATTCTGGACACCATCGCATGTTTGTTTGTTTAACCAATACTCAGCTGCTGCAGCTGTGGCCCAATCCCGTTACTGTGTTTGTACCTTGTTGTACACGTCACTGAACTCCTCCACCAGGTCCTTGGGAATCCTTTTCCCACCACTGGTCTGGTAGTAAGGAACGCCATTCTTGGTGTACAGGCTGATGCGTCCCACACTCCTCTCCTCATCTGTGGTGTGTTGCAGCAGCCTGTTCTCCTCTGCCAGGTGATACACTGGGTTCCCATTGGCACCATGGATCCAGGTGGCTCCAAGCTCCAAAGTTGCTTTTCCTGCAAGAAAATTCAAATGAATAGTTTGAGTTAGAAAAAAAAGTTGCAGCAGTATATATCTAGGAGTTTTGAGTTAGAAAAAAAAAGAGTTGCAACAGTATATATCTAGGATATTTCTCCTTTAAAGAGATGGGGACACGCCCACTCACCGTGCTGAACGCTACAAACTCGTCCACCGATGTGGTCAGATGCCTCTAGAACGGTGACATCTGTGAAGCCGTTTTGCAGTAGGACCTTAGTTGCAGCGAGGCCTGCCAAGCCAGCGCCGATCACTACTATTCGAGGCTGCCGATGAGTGCGTATGCCGCTACTAAGAGGATCATCAGTACTGTCTGAAGAAATTTCACAACTTTGCATGCCGTCCAAGCTCCGCTTTGATGGAGACTGTGGGGAGAAAAAAAAGGCAGAAGAGAATGTAATTCTGTTTGGGCCACATAAAAGTCAGACCAATGCTCAAAGACAGTATGTGATATTAACAGTAACTAGTTCATGCAGGTATCAGTCCTTTGTTCACAAACTGACTCTTGTCCTGCAGAAACTCCAGTCTGGGCAGCAACCTTTTCAGACGTTTCTTTTTAACTCACTTGTTCCAGCTCCAGGAACTCCATTAGACCTGAATGTGCTGTTCGTTTCTGTGTACTGTGTTCAGGCTGAGCTACGACCTGAGTCACTGTTTCCTGTTACTCCCATGCTGCAATGAATGATATGTTTTTCCATTGAAGTCAAACCTGAGGTCATCAAAATGTACACTTAGTGTCAAATAATATATCAACCATGGCACTGAAGTTCTTTTGTATGCCTTTGAATGCACCACGATTCTTTTTTACAAATATTTGTTGAATATCAATCATACTTGTAACTACTTACTGTAATAATAATCAAATCCAATATAAATATTCAGCAGAAGGAAAAGATATAGAAAACCACTGAAACAGCTTGAAGAGAAAGAAGTGATGACTACACAAGTGACCCTGTTTCCCTGGTACACGAGGCTGCCTGCTCCGAATGTATGGACAGCTGTGTGTTTCATCAACACAGTGGGAGTGTATTCAGAGGAAATT
>NC_024315.1:5322700-5378395 GCF_000523025.1 Cynoglossus semilaevis | reverse complement strand
CACTGTGGCACTTTTTCCACAGCAAATGTAAACTTTAAGTGGCCAAACGACAGTTTTAACGCCTGTTTTCTGCCTTTTTGTTTTGTCGTGGAGAAACAACCACCTGTTACAAGAACAGAAAGTCCACGTGGTCACAGCCACGTGCGCATGAATACACTCCCAGCCTCGTTACCTCCTGCTGTGTTGTACTAAAAATGTCAAATACACAAAATATAAGCAGGACAAAAGTGAGGGTCATCAAATCATAAATACATCTCTATTATTTCTGCTATTATTTATTTTCATCCCAGTCTCCGTGGAACATCACCACAGATGTGAATTAAATCTCTTTAATCTCTTCTGTTCACACACACACGACGTGTCTTGTCCACGTGTCTCATCGTGTGTTTGTCCGTCCCACGTGTAGGCCAGAGTTAGGCCAGAGAGGCAATTTGACTAACATACAAAATCACACTTGTCTGTTTGAATTGTAGGACAGAGCCTTTTGATAAAAATAAGAGGTTACTAATTTAAGCCTGAAGCCAACAAAAGGCCCAATGTTCTGGTTTCTGTTCCTCTGTTGTTGTAGTTCTCACGACCTGCTCTGCTGCTTTAACCACTATTCCACACTCAGTAACTTTGACCCGAATTGATTTGTTCCTGATTTCACAAAGGGTTTTTTTTATTTTCGATGTCTGTATGTGGCACAATCCCCAAACAGAATGTTTAAGACGTGTATTAATGCCCACCAGAGTCAAAGCTTTTCAATCTATTCTCTGCACGGTTGCACAAACAGCTGCTTGCAAACCAGATCTGAACTGTGGTCAGTTTTCACAACAATAGAGATGCAAGTCTGCCTGTCCGTGGTTTGAGCGTGTGGGTGACATCGACATAAGACTGCCAGACCAGGTGTGACTCTCTGCTGCATCATCACTGCTGATGGTTCTGGGAATCAGTGGCACAACCACAATTACACCTTACGTCTCACAGTTTCTCAGTTTTGAATTTTACATCACCTTTAAAACTACTAATTTGCAGATTATTTTGATCTGACCTTAACTTAATATCCAATGATTCCTTGATAAAACAGATGTGTTTTCATATAGCCCAAATTATTATTTTTAATCAATTATTTTTTTCAAAATTCAGAAAATGTGACATCACTTATGCGGCTCCACAGAATGCATTCTAGCCGTGTTGCGTGTAACACAGCCATAGCAGATTAATGTGTGGGTGGAGCTTGTGCACAAAGACCAAGGAGGGGGCTGGAGGTGGGGAAGTGGGGCCAACACTGACCTAGAAATTTCAAAGTATGATGAAGGGGGTGGTGTGGGGGGGTCTGCCAGTGGCCTTCTCTGGATGAATACAAGCCTTGAGGTGTGTGTGTGTGTGTGTGTGTGTACATCTTAACCTGTGTCAGTAACAGTAAGATACCAGTGGATCTACAAGGCCACACATTCTACACTTCTGTACCATTACACACATACGTGTGTGCGTGGCTGTATCTACTGTTGAAACTGTATCAGCAGCAGTTTTCGTGGCTTGGTCTTTATTGTTAGACTTTTTTTTTTAATCTTTCTCATTTTTTTCTCGTGAGTGTACACTTACAATAGCAGTATTGGATTCCTACTATTAAATTTCTAACTAAAGCCCCAAGAGCAGAAAAAGGGGTCAAAAAATACACACGATTTATCTCATGTTTACTATTATTACCATTATTAGCCACTAACACGACGTAATATTTGTCTAAATTAATGTTTTTTAATTCATTCATTTTTAATTCCCAGTTATACACGATACAGTAAATTTACTACGGCTACAGTGAATTGAATAGAGTGGAGAACAGAACGACATCCGGATTTCAAAATAAAACTCGACCGACGACGTTGACAATGATTTCAGTTCTTATACGGCTACAGTGAATTGAATAGAGTGGTATGCAGAACGACATCCGGATTTCAAAATAAAACTCGACCGACGACGTTGACAATGATTTCAGTTCTTGTATGTCAGTTTTTTTTTAAACACTGAATTAAATGCACATGATGGAGCTAGAATAAAATGCACGATACGTTCGTCTTTGAGAGCGTATCGTAAAATAAGAAAAAGTACAATTTACGGGAATGCGAGTATATGTACATCCGGCTTTTATAATAATAATAATAAACGCAAACATTTGTCTTGACTCAAAAAGCGTCTCAGTCCATCAATCTTCCATAACCTTTAAGGACTCTGGAATAAACATATATTCTATTGTGTCCTGTTAACAGTGGCTCTGGAAAAATGTACAGTGAGTCAAAATGACACAAAGATGGACCAATCATTTAGACTCAGGACCGTTTTTAAATGAAAACGTGGAACTTTGTGGCTCAGCTGAGGTCCCAACGTCCACATGCCGTGAACCCAGCTGTAGTACATTCCTATACTGCCACGTATAAACTGTGATGAAGTGGCAGCAGCGAACGTCTCTGAGCTACTTTATTTATGGGATCATGTCGTGACGTGGACACGAAACACCACAATAAATCCAGTTCAACAGATGAAAAAGAAAAAAACATCTCAGTCATATGTTTCGCCGTTTATAAATAAGCGATACAAACAATACGCCAGTGTCTGTGAAACATAATCTGAATAATCCGCTTGGAAATCACTGAATATTCTGTATCCTCACCTCATCAACGCCGATAAAGAAAACTCCGCGACAGTGGATCGAAACTATTCCGTTAAGCTTAATTTTTGTGAAAAGGTTATTTTTTGTAAGTAATTTCAGACGTAAACAAACGGAGTTTGTAAGTAAACATCCCCAAAGAAAATCTGAACTCAGACGCTCCTAACAGCGCGTCTCTCCGTTGTAACAGCGAGTGTGTTGAATGTGCTGAGTAGAGCAGATTAGCTGTTTACCTGACTCTCTTGTTGTCCAGCGTAAGTAGGTAAGAGCTCCGCGTCCTTTGTACGGTTTCTCCTCACACCGGCTACGCTTTGTATTTATGCCTGGAAACCAGAAGCAGCCAGTTTCGCCGTGGTCGCTGCCTCTTCATTGATTATACATGAGCAGCCATGACGACGAAGACCCGCCCCTGCGTGATCCCCTCCACACACAAATATTCACACTTGTTATTCAACCTTTCCCCACCCCCTGAGTGGACTCTTCTTCACACATAAACTGACTGAGAGAAATTGAGAGAAAAAAAAACACAAATATACTGACTTAAATTTTAATTTATTTTTTTGTTTCGGTCAGCTGTAGAGTTATGCTTCCATAGACTTTCATAAAAACACTTGGCTGCATATGATATTCATAAGGACGTAGGAATTTAATATAGGAATCTTTGTCAGTTATTTAATTAGTAATTGTTTGTTTTCTGTTGAGTCAGGAAATGTGAGAACTCAGGCTTATAAAACGTACATATATGAGCCCAGGGTAAATCTACTCCTATGAAAACTCTTCTGAAAAAATAAAAAGGCGAAAGTAAACTTGGGAGTGTGGTGAACACCAATGTCATCAGTTATTTTCTCCCAATTTGAATTTAACTTTAATAAAATGCTTTCAGGTTTTGTTAAGGCTCTAATCCAGGAATAATATTTGTAATGCTCATTACATCCGACACACCTGTGAGCTCAAACTTGTTTGGCAGTAGCCTAAAGCTTGTTACATTTGCATGCCACTTAATTGCTTGTTATCATCAGTTCCTTATCTTTACAGCCGTGACATGAAAAAGGTCACATGTAGACCAAGCCAAAGTCAACTCCAGAGAGCATGAAGCTGAATCAAACCTTCACGTGTTAATCCATTCACGTTAGCATGTTGTATCCCCGACACCTACGGATACCACTTCCGCACGTTTTGCTCCAGAATGGATACCACTTCCGCACGTTTTGCTCCAAAAATAACACAAAACAAAAGTTGAACTGTATTCATGTATTGTGAACGGTGACAGCGGAACACATTTTGAAATGATGACACTTCCTGAGGTGAGTCTATTTTTGCCAATAGTGAAAAGGAAATACACCGGGAAGTATGACCCTCTTTGTTTTTCGGAGGCTCACTCTTTTAACTATTATACCTGCTCTGAATGGCTGTATTGTCTTCAGGTCCAAACTCGTAAATCAACAGGATGTTATGTATGGACGCTTTCTGTCCCACTCTGTCCCTCTGAGATGTCCTCACAGTTTGTCTGGTTTCTGGCCAATAATGAGTGGACTGGCAGGTTGCCTCCCTTCCTCTTCCCCTGTCTGTGCTGTGTGGGGAAGGAAGGTTGTCAGACAAAGGAATTTAATAGTAGATAATCACAGATAAATGGTAACTTCAGAGAGATAGCAAAATGCATTACAAAATAAACGAAAATATGAATGAAGTTTTTTCCTCGGCAATATCTTCACTGTATTTATTTTCTCTGATAGAAACAAAGTTCTTTAAGAAGCTACAGTAGAAAAATAATTTCTCCTTGAACTAGAGTAGTTTCTGACACAGATTGCATCAGCACAGAGTTATCTCACACCTCCAGTATGAACACATTGGGCAACGTTTGATTACGTTTAGGCCTGCAGTAAAATTTACACATTGTCAAGGCTTTGGATAATGAGCTGGGAAAACATGCAACCACATGACCTGGATAAACAAACTGTGTTAGTCTGGACATGTGCAGCAAACCTGGGCACCAAACATTAACTGAACTCTCTGGTAGAAAAATGCTATTGCTTATGCAGTAGATCTGCATTTCTAAGATGTAAAGTTGTAAAGTCATTACATCTAAATTTATTAAAAAGTGACACAGACTATAAATAACTGTAAAAGAAAATTCATTGCCAATACCCTAAGTGGAGAAGTGTGGGCAGGGGAGGGGGGCGGAATACCAGTGTACAACAAAACACACAATTTGTTCCTAATCAGTGAGTCTTTTACTCTTGGTGGTACTCTAGGCAGTGGTGGCCTAGTGGTGAAGGAGGCGGACTTCGGTCTGGAAGACCCCAGGTTCGAATCCGCCAACTGCCAGGTTGCCACTGAGATGCACTGAGCATGGCATCGTTCTCAAGCACTGCTCCCCGGGCGCCGACCATGGCTGCCCACTGTTCACTTTGGTGATGGGTTAAATGCAGAGGGCAAATTTCGTTGTGCATGGTGTGCTGTGCTGGGCTGTGTCACAATGACCAATAAAGATAAGTTTAAGTTTACGTTATGCAATCACAAGATCAGTATGAGTGCTGTAGATTTACTGGATCACATGATTCTTTTTGCCTTTGAAATGACAAGGTGTTGTGGTCCAGGCAGTGTGAAGAGCAAGTAAATATGTTAGCGCCCGATGCGCAAAGAGTGAAATTCCGGTGTGGGATTCTTAACGGCGTGGGTTCATGAAAAAGGCCCCCGTTTCTCTGGGTCTAGTAGAACACTGAGTCCTGGCATTGTAATTCTGTACAGCAGTGGGCGACTGTATTGTCCAGTGTTTTCCTACCTCCTTTTCTTTCTCCTGCACAGCCAGGGAGGTCATGAAAGTGGCTTTTCATTGATCGGTCGGTTGGTGCTTGCACAGGAAGAAGGGGCAGTGAAGAGGGGCATCAGTCAGCCCACTGCAACTGCCTTCATAAAGATCTGGAACATTCCTCAGCAACAAGTAACCTGAATGAATGATATAAAGCAGATGAACATGACAAAACACTACTTTGAAGAACCCCGAGGGATACAGTGTATAGCTGTGGATTCTATTTTGGTGTGTCTGAACATTTTAGCTGTGCTCTCAATTCAGTGTTGTTAGTACCGTGTCTGCTTAAGGTCAAAGCAGAAAGGCTAAGGTCGAACATTTTCCCTTACGATCACTGTGTGAAATTACATAAACTCAGAGCCATAAAATACTTTCTCGACGTGAACGGCAGAACAGACTACAGCTACTGGTCTGAACAGAATATCGTAGTCAGTGTTTGTGTGCAACATCTTCTTAGTTGTGTTTCAGAAAAGCCGTAAACCTGAAAGAACTCACCGTGAACACGTACGTGGCAGCGAGAACATTGTTGTCCTCTCCTCACCTGTTATCTAATGTCAGTTTTTAAAAAAAGCCTGAGAAAACCCGAGAAGGAAGCTCAAAAGGTTGTGATTATTTCTCTGACGTTCCGGAAGAAGAGTCGTTCTCCATTGTCACCGTTAGAGGTCACTAGTTTCACTCCCACAGCTGAAAATAAATATTAAATTAATGGGACACCGTTACACAAAATAAGTCAAAGTGTGGATGATAAGTTGTCGCTTAGTGTCCCTGCGATAGTAGCACAGACTAGATGCCCTTAAAAATGATTAAAAAGTACAAAATAAAAGTGCATGAAAACTTCAGTAGACACATTTTGTGATCGTACTGTTTTTTCCCTGTAGTGAAACGTGGAGGCAGTGGTGGCCTCTAGTGGTAAAGGAAGCGGACTTCGGTCCGGAAGGCCCCAGGTTCGAATCCACCAACTGCCAGGTTGCCACTGAGATGCACTGAGCATGGCATCGTCCTCAAGCACTGCTCCCCGGGCGCCGACCATGGCTGCCCACTGTTCACTGTTCACTTGGTGATGGGTTAAATGCAGAGGTTAAATTTCATTGTGCATGGTGTGCTATGTCACAATGACAAATAAAGATAAGTTCAAGTTTAAGTTTAAACGTTAAACATTGAGAAAACTTACATTAAAATGGACAGACCTGAGGCTGGATTTAAGCTTCATTTGTTTGTTTTCTGAATACCTAAAAAAAGAAAAGAAAAGAAAACATGGCGTCACTCAAAAGACACGAGTGTGAAATCGGTTGTTTCGTTGTCAGGTGTTTATTTCATAGATGTAAGTTAGCAAGACAAAGCAAACCTCTTTTTTAAGGTTCCATCATCCAGGATTGAAAGATTTTTCGAAACGATGATGACAGAAATATTAGAAAACATAAGTTGTAGACGTTGAAAATGTGTTAAGGACACGGAGACACACCTCGGTATATTTAACAAGAGCTGACCAATTTGCATTTTAACCATTAACTTATATTTTATTTAGAACTAACGCCCAATTAATGTTACTTCGTTATTAACTTACAATGGGTATTTAATTCTTCTTTTCTTTTCTTTTCTTTTTTTTTAATGACAACTCATGCGTGGTCCGTGTGAAGTGAAACTACCGGGTTGTTTGTAGAATTAACTGTTTGGATACAGAGACTTCACACGTTCCGTACTCCATACTCAGGATAATACGGTGAGATCTGTGAATTACAGCGTAAAAAATGTACGTTGTTAGACACACACGTTTTCATAGTCTTAAACACAACTAAGCAAAATACTGATCAGTATAAAGTACACGGGAGGAGTTTTTTTTTTCCTATCTAAGCTCTATTTTCCTCCTCAGACTTGCACTTGATTTGTTCCTTTTTCAGAGAGACGCGTTGTCTGCACAACGGACACGTCTTCTTGGCGTGTGTGAGCCACAAATCCACACATTTGCGGTGATAGGCTGAAAAAACAAGAAAGGTTCAAGATAACCATCTGAAAAGTCAATGAAAAACACACAACTTTATCCATATGGTAAAACCCGCCTGGCATAAGTCCGTCTTCATGAAACAATTCACTCACTACATCTATGTCACTCACGAATTCAACGTAGCGCAATGTAACGTAACGTATTGTAATGTTACGTAATGTGACACAAAACGTGTGGACGCCTTAGTATAAATATGATTCACACTGTCCTCATTAACAAAGTGTAATGGAACCGAATCTGTAATAAAGTTGAAGGTTTACCGTGGGAGCAGGGCAAAATCCGGAGCTTGTTTCCTACTTTGAAGTTGTCCAAACATATTGAACACAGATCGTAGTCATCCCCTAAAAACAAACAAACAACAACATTACAAATGATTTCGAATTAACTCAGTTATATTCAAGTGTTACTTCTTAAGTATTAGTGTAAGTATGTAGTACTCGAAAATACTTGTAAAATATGACAAATATTTAGCAATAGAAATTAAACCTATTATGTTACATCGACTCAAAGAAAAACTATTTAAAATGCAAACATCTGTTTCATTAGAAATGACTTCGAACTCTTAAATTAGGTTTTTTTGTGTTGTGTTTTTTTGTTTCATTAGGAATGAAAATGACTTCGAACTCTTCACCTCAAATAATTATGTATGTAGGAAAATTAGGTTTTTTTGTGTTGTGTTTTTAGTGTTGGTGCAGATGTGCTACCTCTGCTGAATCTGTGAGTTGGAAATTGCCTCAGCTGTTCCTTGGAAAAACAATTATGCATTTGTCTTTTTCCAATTCCAAAAACTTCGATCATCTGAAAAATCACACAGAGAAAATACATGTACCATTAAAAAACCAGAATATTATTGCACAATAACATACAATACACTGTGACACAATACCATGCCATACCCTATCAAACCATATGATACCGTACCATGTGATACAATACAATGCTATATAATATGGTAATGACATGTCATGGCTTTGAGGCGTAAACTCACTGTTAAGATGGTTATTGTTGCAGAATGTTACATCATAGAAAGGGAACTAAGGACACTCCATTGTTTATACTTACTAGAAACACAAATAGGACCAGAATGGTCATAGCAACCGTGGCAGCCAAAAGAGAAATGTAGTCCGTCAGACTGTGAACTGCCGACGTGAGCTCAGACCTGGGGATTACATGAGCCCTGCACACAGTGAAAACTGGCTATGACTAACTCCAATATATTTCAAATCTATCTCAAATATGTTGAATGTTTAGTTACCCTTGTTCTGAACTATAATTTCGGGATCTATGAGATGCATAGCAGCTGGCAAGGGCTGAAAGGATGTTGCTTTCCTTTTCAACAGATGCTGGAAGTGAAGAAATGAAATTCAGTAACTTTGAAATTTGAAGGCAAAAAATAATGGTAATGTATAATAGTAATGGTACTTATTACAGCAAAAGGTACCGTTACTGGAGAACTGTAGAATCGCAGCTATTATTATAGAATCAATTTTGAACTTTGGCAGCAGTCGTGTTTGGGGGGAATGAATATCAATGCAAAATGTTGCATTACCTGCCCTTCAAGGGAGGCACGCATATGCAGGGTATAGTCGACTTTGATCTTCAAAGTGAGAAATTATTACAGGTGTCTTAGTCATGTGACAAAAGAAGCAAGGCCGGGAGAGAGTGGGGCCGGGGGGGGCAAGCTTTGAAGTCTTGTCCTCAAGGTCAACAAAGGAGGCAAACCTTTGTAGGGTGAAAATCTCCAAAGACATGGAGCATACTAATGCACATAACTGTGAGGAAAGATGAAGATGAATGGAGGGAAACTAGGTTGAAATGTGGAACTCACTGAGAGTTAGCCACACCAGGTTGAATGTCAACGGTTTGTACCCAGGGAGTTTCAGTCAGTTTTTTATACATGACATACTGTATATGGGCAGTCTGGGAAATCTGTAGTGTCCTTCTTGGTCAGGTCTCCCCTAAAAAGGCTGTATCTTAAGGTGTTTTTTGGTTAAATAAATAAAAGAGACAGATTTAAAAAACAAAGGCTACCTAGGAATGTTATGATCATTTTGATATTTGGAGGTAACAGAAGGGTTAGCGATGGGGGTTGAGAGTCATCTTTAACAGCAGTAGGGAGGGATGAGAGCACAAGAGAGACATTTGAACACATTTCGTTAATGCATCAAGCCAGCAGACACGATTAATATGATGAGGAAGGATGACAGCGAGGTGATTGGACTGAGACAGGGTCGCTCAGGTCCAGCAAGAGATGTTGGAAAGCATGGTGATGAAAGACATAAGTGAAGAGTGAGGAGTCATGGAAACGACTAAAATGAGTGCTGGTTCTCATAACCCTGGAAAGATGGATGGGTTTGAGAAAATGAGGTGAATGAAGAAATACAGTACAGTACAGGATGTGAAGCAGATGCGTTAGGTAACCCAAAATTTCCGCAATGTAAAAACACAAAAGCCGAAAGGCAGCTTAGATACAAATAACTTTGATAAGAAATAGAGCTTTGGGGTCAATGCAGGGTAAAGATTCAGGACAGATGAGGGAAACTAAGAGGTGAAAACATCTGGACATGTTAAGACATGCTGAGGTCACTGTTGGACAGAAAGAGGAGGTTGATGTTCAGCTGATTTCCAACAGATGATGATATATAAGAGGAACTAAAAGTCAGACTATTGAGAGAAATTTAAAACAAAAATGAAAGCAGTGAAACCAACGCGGCTATTTTTTTAGGGAGAATTCTATTGTATCAGTTTTGGGTAATGTATGTCTGTATGTCAGATTTTCGTTCCTGTAACTTATGGAAGTCCACGGGTCAACTGAAGAGCTGTGAAAATGTATGACTATTGACCTCTTCTGGTAAAAACCCTACATTGCGGCGAACGCCGTCGCTGATATTAGAACAAGGGCGTGCATATGACAGGAGTAAATGTTAATGGGCTGTAGATATTCCATGAAGTTGAATAATTTGTTTCAGCTTGTTTTTTACATTTTTATCACTTAAATTATGATTAACTGCTTCCTTTTTTGCCTCATTTTATTTGATTTCTTTGTATGTTTTATTGACGCCAACGCTGGTAAATACTAAGAAAATCGACTGCAATATTTTAAATACATAGCAAAGACGCAATGAACCGTAAGTACCGCCAGAGGGCAGCAAATAAACATTAGGTGCAGGTTTGAGAACTGCACGCGTTCAATGTGAAGATTACAAATAAGCTAAACTCAATGGCTAAAACTGTAATGAGGGCTTCGGAAATTCACGACAACAGAGCAGTTGTATAGATATGATGATTGATTACAGCAGGAAGTAAAATTGAAAATAAGTTTGAAAAAAATGTAGCTATACAGTGATGTCATGTGTTAACTGGGAAAGATGGGCCTGAAAATAGTGATTGACACACATTCACACTATTTTGAAGTTTGAGTTTTACTAATGTAAAAGGTTTAACAGCAGTCTTGATAATTAAATACTTTGTTCATTATTTTCCTCTCAGATTATGTGTGATTCACCTAAATAATTCTAAATACTGTATATGTTCATAGCCAAGATGACAACCATCCACACTTCATTAGTCAGTTATCTGTCTCCAAGAACTCTTTCCTCAATATCCCCGATTCCCTCAAACTGTGCAAGAAACCCTTAGTACCACAAAGATTTTTAAAACTGCAGCAAATGGTTCTTCTCTAAAAATAGACATTTTAGGAATACATTTTTTATATGTACCTTCAACTTACCAGTGTCCGCTAGTCTCTAGTGAATGTCCTTATCTTCAAAAACACTCAAAACCACTTGTACTACATTAATGGTTAACTGCTCAGGCAACCATCCACAGAAGAAAGACATCAAAGGTGTGTGTTCATGAAAGTCTTACAGAATTAAAGCGAGGTACAAAGAAAAAAGAAAACACTGAAGGGTTCTTAGTGGAACTTTGAATGTCAGTTCTGTCTTCGTCTTTCTGATTCGAGGCGATCGCTAGCTAACCCCACATTTGCATATTTCATGAAGATTCATGGAGTCTAATGGTGCTGAAACAACAGTCTGCTGAGGCTACACTTTACATTGTGAGACGACTTGTTAGATTACACTAGACACTTGTGCATGTGCAGGAGTGAACACAATGACCCTCAACTGACTGAAGGAAGTGTAGCACAGTGATAATAGACCTCCGCTCCCCAGTTGTGAAAGAATTATTCCATTCAGTCAGTACCAAGGAGCAGCCTCCTCCTGCTGTCCCATGGAAGGGAAGGAGGACCAGTGCCAGTCTCCTACCTAGTTTGCAATCCTTCAATGGAGCTTTGTGGATGCTTCCATCCTTCCCCCGGCAGACTCCTGCCACCCATTCAGAAGTGTCACATGGCACTGCCAGTCTTACAATGCAGCCCTGTCATTTGCACCTCATTGACATGCTCTTATAGTGATGTGCATCAGGAGATGGTTGGGCTCTTCCACCACTTTCAAAGGAAATGAAGTGCTGCACTGGGTGGCCAAAGTGTGACTTCCTGGATACGGTATTCATATTTCTTCAGAGGAAGTGCTGAAACGCTGTCTGTGTGTGAGTGTATGTGTGTGTGTATCACATCAATCTTGTACTGCCATCCATATCACTTTTACTGTGGTTATATATTTGATTTAAAAAAAATCACAATCCAGTACAGGAAAGGTTGAGACATTTTAGCAGACAGATTTTATATATATTTATTGTAATTTGTCTTGAAATAATAATTAAATATACAGCTACAGAATATATACAAATCTGCTATGTTAAAAAAACTACAACTATATTGATTTTGGTTCCCACGGTGACATTATTTGTAACTTGTAACATACATCATTCCTATATATTTAATATATGTATAATATTTTATTTAACTTTAAAATGTTAGTTTTTTTTTCTTTTTTCATTTTAAATTTTACAAAGGAAAATTCTATTTACACATGTTTATAGTGTGGGAAAATCCCACTTAAGAAAATACTTCAAATCGCCATCATATACTGTATATATATATTCTTTTTTATCTCGTGCATCTCCTAGTGGCAGCTTGGGGGTGCGCGCACCACACTTTGAGAATCCCTCCTCTAGGACATCTCATCACTATCAAGCTAAGTCGTAGTTGGTGATCCAAAAATAGTACTGAACTGACTGCTAAAAATAATCTGGAGGTACATTTGTGTTGCTCTGTATTTAAACGCCAACGTTTTTGGTTCTACTGTACAATTACTGCCTAAATGACGTGGGAAATTGCTTATGACATCAACATCCATTTTAATGAGTCAACGAGGCGACGTTAGTGTTGCGAGTCTTTCTCTCCCATCATCATCAATTTCCTCCCCTCCTCCCCGTACACAATGTCCTTCAGTACCGCCTCGGCCTGTGGGACGCTGCTCTGACCCGGGCTGGATTGGAAGGAGGTGGGGTTTAGCTGCTGGTGGTCGCGGGCTCGCAGACACATACGTGCGGAACGTGTAGCTGCTAATTATTTACTTACGACAAGGAACGAAACTAAAAGTGTGATTTTTTTTTCTCTGTCTGTGGAGAGGATAACACTCCCCTCTCTGGGATACCCCGTCTGCCTCCTTCCGTGGCCGCAAAACACTTTCCAACTCACGGCTCGTGTTTTTGGTCTATTTTCTCTTCAGCTCAGAGATCGAGTGTTCTGCGACGACCGCAAACATCCGCCGCCAGCGTCAAAATAACCGGCGGGAGCTGTGTGATGAGGTCGCCCTCCACGAGGGGCTTGGTTGTGTGAAGATAGGGCGCTTTTCTTGTTTGTCTGGACAAGGCAATTTCCTGTATTTTTTTTAAAGCCCCTCGAGCACCACCAGGACCACTACGAGTGTGTGAAGAAATACACAGCAGGAGAACGTGGCTGTTACCGGGGCTGAGGGACTATTGAGCTGGTGAGTGAACTGTGATTTGTTTCCTGCTTTAAAACATCAACCGCTAATGATAAAGATGAAGGTGTCAGTGGATGTTGCTATGTCTACTTGAAAACGTTATTTGTATACAATACACGGACCCGACAGTTGCCATATATTTTAAAACCACTTCTCGGATGCACCGTTAAGTGTTTGTGTGCTGAGGTAAAATCGTTAAAGTCTTTATTTAGGCGGTTCAGATTGACCAGAGAGTATTCTGTCCGCGGTCGCTGGTAGCCACGGTTAGCCGTTAACATAGCCACCGAGGCTACGCCCAGTCATCTCATCTCTTACTTATGTAATAATTGGTCAAGCCAAATGGTTTAAAGCTTCAACTGCTTAGTAATGTGCTGGCCCACAGTGTCTGTGCCGTTTATTTTAGTTCATTTAAAGCTGAGTATATGCTTTTATTTACTGTCACATTATGTGGTCAGTGTTTCTCAGTCACAGCCACAGAACGAGTGCAGCAACTGTTTTGAACCTCAGCTCATCGTTGACTGGAACCACTGGTGCATCATCTGTGTTTCCGTCAAGACCGACACTGTTGTATTGACGCTAATCCTCACCAAACATAGTTAACAGCAGTACTGTGATAAGACTGTCAGTAAACGGGGATACCATAGCAAACCATACCATAGCAAAGCACGTGGAATTGTTTGAAGTGCAACCCCCCCCCCATTAATTGAATGGGTCAGAGAAATTAAGCGGTGGTTCATTCATTAGCAGGGACTCGAATCTCTGTCGTGTTTTTCTTTCTTTTTTTCAATCTAATGGCATGAAAGACAAATATTTGTTGTTGGGTTTTTTGTGCAGAAAATTGATCTGACTGCATCTGTGCCCCCGCCCCAAAGAAACTAAAAGAGTATATGAAGACAGATGGACAGAAGCAATATACATGCATATGTCTGCTGACATATACAATGCCCACTGAACTAAGCTTTTTTGTATATTATGTTTTTTTTGCTATTAGTGGGCAGTGAATTTAATTATAAAGTCACTGACCTTTTCCTTTGTCCACTTCAGCAGTTTTCTGTGGCACTGAGTTGCAGGTTTTCTATAGGTCACGCTCCTGTTGCTCTGTGCCAGAGTGACCGTTCATGTAAGAGTGACCGTTGCATTGTTTTGGTTTGATTTATCTCTGAAGCACAGAAGTGGGGAATTTCCTCCCTTTGCTATGTGTTTGGACCATTTACACATAAAGGTGAAGGGTTAAAGATTCATTAAAATTCCTTCATTTACCAGACCGGTTAAATTGCTCCTCTGGATCTGTTCAATGTGTCCAAGCATTGTTGTAAGATGTAATATGTAAATTAGAGGAACTGTAAAGCGATAATAAACAAAAAAAAATCTTCTTTGTCATTTAATGGGCCAGACTCTTACCTCCGAGAGGTTAACCGTTGTTAAACACAGAGTTATCTCAGCTATAATACTGGAGATTTGTGTCCCTCGTTTAGCCTTGAGGCGACAGTGTCTTTTCTTGTTGCTGCTGTAAAAGGTTTTACATGAAATGTCAAAAACTGATAAGGGCAGTAAATGATCTGCATCATCTGTATTAGTCATGTCAAACATTGATTCAGTAATTTGTAAGTAAATTGATTGTTTTGTGGGTATTGCACTGATGTCTATCAGAACATAATTTCTTTTCTTTTTTTACACTTTAACTAAATTTGACAGCGGCATCTGTTTTGTTTCTTTTTTTTAAGATAATTTGCTGATTTATTACAGGTCATTGACAACAGGTCAGCAATGGATAAGACTGAGAATTGATAGCATTAGTTTCAGGTTGTTTTCATCCATGCTCTTAAACTTAGTAACGCTCACATGACTACAGGTTTTATTTTTAGCCAATCCAACTATGTGCTCTGCTTACTGGAAGCCCCGTTCCTCCAATGCTGTGTGTTTCAGACGGATGGCACACATGTGTCCTACTGTATTATTTTACATACATTTTATTATCAACTTTTGTTATATAAAGTGTAAAAACCTGTCATGGTGATACTAATATTTGAAATGACAGGAATAGTTTCAGAAGTATGTGGCACTGCATGCAGAAGCAAGAGCGTTATGAAACAATGGCTTTTGTGTCAGGTCCTCTTGTTTGCGTCACCCTGTGTTGCTCACAGAGTTCACTGCGGAACTATGGCCAAGGTGAAAGGGCAAACAGAAGAAATTCTATCAACGGTTGGTCTGTAAGTCACTGAGTTATGTGCAATAGGTTATAAGACCATTCTTTTATAATTTGCTTACAGCTTTGTCAAGAAGTATTCACTCAGGATTAAAGAGCCGCAACCTTTACATGTCTGAAAAATAGAAAACCAATCATGTATACTCGATCCCAGCAGCTGTGTCTTTGAAGGGCATCAAGAAAACTACATAGTGAAAATGTTGAAATGAAATAATTGGCATATGTTTTTATTGACAAATCTATTGAACAACATGATGTTTTTGGAGGCCAAACATGACCTTTCACGCAAGAGGGAAATCCTTTGAGAAACTCAGAACCATTCCAAATGCATATAAATGTGTAATAATAGTTTAGATGACTGTGGCCCTTTACTGACAGGTTACTTTTATTGACCGTATATAATTTGATGCTGCACTCACAACAGCTCCCTCCTTTTTTTGGAGGAGTCTGTGACTGTGAGACCCTGGAGGTTGTACTGCCCTTTGGCAGATCAAGTTTCAGATGTGCAAATCTCATGACCAGCTCAGGCTACTAGTGGAAATTTCCACTTCTGAGTCAGAGAGAACTTTATGAATGTGGTGATGTCAAGTCTGATCAAACAAAATGCTGAACAAAGCTCATGTTGTGGGAGTTTTAAGGTGCAAGGATTTTTTTTCTCATGTAGAAAAACTAGGGGGAATACATAAGAATGTAATATTACTCAAAAAACACAACCTGCATTCCTTAAAAGAAATGAGGAAATGGTTGTAAAAGTGGGTTACTAGTTAGTTTGGAAATGAAACTAACTTAACTAAACAAACTGCTTATTTCGAGTTCCACAACATGTTTTTTGTAAACCTTTAAAATAAGATTTTAATTGTATTTGTAGTCCAATACATAAGCATTTCAAACGATACCTTAACAGGACTGCCGTTGATTATATAACGTCACATAAATGGCCAACATTTATTGGCTGTGTACAGAGACGAGGCCAAAGGCAACGCCATCTGCCAAGTAAGTCTGGCCGTGGGTTTCAGATAACTTCTGAGGCATTTGAGTGTTGGGTAAGTGTTTTCCTGTGCTTCATGTTTGTGTATTCAGAAAAGTGGAGGAGGTTTTCTGTTAGACACATTTAATTAAGATGAAGAGGGAAGATGGATTACAGCTTGACTCCACCTACAAGGCGATGAGTAAATGGTGATGGTGAAGGACCAGATCACACTGAAAAGTTTCTAGAGGACGGATTTTCTTAATTTTCTTGGAGGCCTTGAACAACTGGTATTCCTGGTTTACAACATGACGGGTTTGGTCAGGTTTGTGATTTTAACAAAAGAGTTATCCAGCCAGTAGGTTTGGCTGTAGCATTTCCTTTTTGCAATTTGTTGTATCTTTAAAATGTATGTGTATATATATATATATATATATATATATATATATATATGTCTATGAACAATATTTTCTAGATGCTAGTAGGTGACTTCATTATTGCTGAGTAAAGTTACCAGTGATTGTAGATTAATAAAAAAATGTTTTGTGGAAGTTTCAGATCATCCAACTTGCGATATATTATCTTAATTAGATTGAGGGAAATAGTACATCATAAGTCTTGCAGGTTGGACCGACCAACTCTTAATCCTCTCTCAAGAGGTTCTACAGAAACCATACAGATCCCAAAGTTACATAGGATATCTACTTGACTGGAAGTGTGTTGCATCTGCATACTAGTGATGCCCCAGCACACTGTTTTAGAAGATAAGACCAATAACTAGTATGTTGTTTTGCTGATCACCATAGACTGTCACTTTTATGCTAGTATAAAGTATAAAAAGTCGAATTAATGTTTGAATTCATCTTTAACACTTTTTTATTTTGCTTATAATTCGTGTTTTATTGGTATATGCACCACAGGCAAGTTAATCTGAGTGAACCAATAAGACCAGCATTCCTGAAAAGTTGCCTAGTCTGTGTTATAGATATCCACAGAATCCGTGAATATCAATAAATGTTAACTTGTCATGTACTATCTGTTCAGAGTTGGTTGAGGGTTTTTTAACATTGGCTCAATTAAAGTAACTCTTGATTGCACAAAGGAAAACAGCTTGAATATTAAACCTTAGTTACTCACTGCCCAGACAGACTGTGCTGTGTCACGCCTCCTCATCACTGACACATTCATGCTGCAGCTCTCTGACACACAGCCACTATGTCTGACGTCTGTAAATATTAATAACGCCACAAAACCAACCAGCAAAAAGTGGCTAAAGAAAAAAAGTCACTTTAGTGTTTCACATTTTCTGTCCTCAGCCTTAAATTCTTAATAGATAGATCTGTTTTTTTTTACGTTACATTTCCAATAATGATGATGTATTAGTAAACAATTGATTAAGTTCAATTTTTTAGACTTTTCTTTTTTAATGTTATTTTGGGCTTCTACTGTGGAATTGGATGATGAATTGGAACATAGGGCTCACCTTGGTAAGTTAAGGATAAATTCTGTTAGGTTAAAGTCCATGAATGGAGCAATATAACTACTCCAGAGGTTGCCAAAAAAAAACAAAAAACATCATGATGTTTTTTTTAGTACATTAGTCATAGTACATGACAAGTGCACAGTCATGTAAGGTATATGTTAAATATGATACTCAAACAACTCAAACAACTGAGCACTTTAAGTGTCTCTGCATTAAGATGTTAATTATGCCTGCCAGTGGAGCTAGTGGTTCATTAGGATATCAGAGAAGAATGTTCAGAGAGTCCTGTTCTCCCAGTGTGACACTGTCTTTACAGGCTGAAAATTTTCCACTGCTCAGTGAGGTAGTACAGACCTGATCGCTGGCAGTTTGGGAATGAGAGGGGCCTAATATCATCCTCTTGAATGAAAATGGTTTTCCTGGTCTTTCAATTTAAATCATGTGACCTGTGACGATGATGAGTTCTTTCAAACAGCAGTTGGATTCAGTCTGTCTGTTGCCATCACGTTAGATTCAATTTCCATCAACAATGACTGTGTTGTTTAATTGCATATATCTGTCTTTGTCTTCTCAGAACATCCATGAGCTCCGACTTTTCACACTTCAGTTCCAGGATGCCAAATATAGGGTTCCAGAACCTCCCTCTTAACATCTACATTGTGGTGTTTGGGACAGCCATCTTTGTCTTCATCCTCAGCCTGCTCTTCTGCTGCTACTTAATAAGGTAAAGTCTAGATGGTGTATTTCTTTGTCAGGACTCGAGCCGAGTGGATTTTATCTAGGAACAAAAGTTCACTGCTTAGTTCTTTGGCAATTGAGTGTTCCCAAATTGCTCATTTGGCTTTAATTACATGTATTCATTAAAACAGCCTCTTGATATGATTTCAATTTCAAAGTATCGACACAACAGGGGTGGGGAGCATTAGTGAGTTATTAGGGGATCTCACCTGGCATAAAAAAACAGATGTGATCTATTACATCACAATAGTTTATGATAAAGAACGCTCCTTGGCCCATTCAAATTTCAATGCATATGATTTACACCCACCCTTAACAGTAAGTTTGCATTATCTTAGCACTGTAGTGATTGACTGCTAATTCTCACATACATCTGAAAATACAGTCGTTACAATACACCCATGTCTGTCAACACTGTCCCATGAAGTATCCGTCCTTAAGTGTACCCATGAACTGTTACATTGCATTAGCTGAATTAGCTTGTTCTATATTTACGCAGTTACGGCACTGATGTTTAACAAGAATGAGAATGTTTTTGGCATTTGTGACTGTGGACTTTAGAAATGTTTCAACAGCACAGTTTGGAGATACTGCAGTACCAGTAAAGCATGAATTGGTCACCTGATAATCTGCGTGGTAGTATGCTGAGTTACAGCTACTTGTCCACTTTATTACCATCATGGTACTTGGTGTCAAAGAATCAAATTCAAGTCCCCAAAATTCACCCCTCGCCACCCTGTCTTATCCTGTCAAGCAGGTCGTGTGGTAAGTAAGTCATCAATGCTTCAACTTCTTTACCTGGAACAATATATTTTGACTTTGATTCAGTACCGTGATTCTGAAATTTAAAGCCAACATTTCTAGTTCATTAGAGGCAAAGAAAGAGCAACTTTGCTCCTAAGAAGGGCAATTAAAGATGCAGTCTCCCAAAGGAACAGGCCCAGTAAATACTTCACCAAGTGGAGCCTAAGAACTCACATCACTGGACAAGCGTGGGGCCAGAGAACCTCATGTTGTGTCATTCCAGCAAAGACAAACATGCACACATGGTACGCCCCAAGGAAGACTTGCAGCAGGAAGGTGGAGGCATGAAATAAAGAGTTTTTGGATTTTTTCATAAATGTTGGGTTCTTCCGAAGTGCAGCAGGAAGGTGGAAGCAGGAAATAAAGAGTTTTTGGAGTGTTTGGAGAGTTTTTTCATAAATGTTGGGTTCTTCCGACCTCAGGATGCAAAAGATCTTGTGGGTTTTAACATATTGTAGATAATAGAGCACAGTTATAAATCAGATCAGTCACCATTTTTTTGTTCACTTATAGTGTCATGGTATGACCAGTGATGTTTTTTTTTTAGCTAACGCTGCCTACTCCTTACACCTTGATGCGTGATTATTTTTTTTACTTCAATTGTCACGCGATTGTATTGGTTTTTAACCAATTCACGATGCATTGTTACATCCCTAAAGACTAACAATGGTGAATTCAAATGAAGTATTTTAAATTTGTGGTTTTGCTGTTAATTATTTAAATCAACACTGCATGAGTTTATAAGAAAAAATTCAATTCTGATTTCTGGCATGATGTGTTATCTTTTATCGTTTTGGCTCTTTATGCGCCTTCAAAAAGGTCAAAGAGTCGATCTCTCTTGGGCGCCTTTCTACATATCTACAGTACATACCTACCTACAGACATACCTACCAATCTACATACCTAACCTTGGGAGTCTCTGCACCTTTACCTGCTCACCTCTTTCAAAATGTCAGTTTCTCCCCTAGACTGTGCTGCTTGTTTTACAGATCCCTCTCACTCTGCTGCGAGGGGTTAAGGTTACTTGTAATGGAGGTAAATCTTACAAACCTACATATTTTCTACTATCTTTCTTGCCCTTGATTTCCTTCCTCTTTTTGTCTTGTTCTCGGTGCCTGGAATCTTCTCTTAAGCCCACCTCTGTGTCCATTCTTCCCTGTTTTACTGAGTTGTCCTGTTTCTGTTGATTTACTGTTGAAGGACACTTTTTTTTGTTTTTGAAGATTTCCAGGCAGAGTTTGAGATTTGCACTTTGGTTTTGCCCATTGTTTTTCTTTTTGTTGTACAAGCCTGTGTCAGTTGCCCTAATTAATTATTGCAGTGTCTTAAATGTCTGACCAGTCAACATTGTTGTGTTGATGTTTTACTTGTGGTAAAATATCAACTTTGACTCTTTGAATAAGAGGTCAAGGCTCAGTGTTATTTACACAGCAGTGCCCCTTAATATACAACCTACTGTATTTACTGTTAAAGCTGTAGTGTGTTGGACTCACTGGTTAACGCTGCTGCTGTTACACTTCAGTATTTTAAGGCAGCTTTAACTCAGAATTCTTTTTTTAATAATTCGTAAATATCTTGGACTTTTTAACTGGGAATTCTGCCCAAAACACTTTGGTCATTTAGTTCTCACCTTGTACATAAACAGAGGTATTATGATGTTCTGCTTGAATTGTATGTATTTAGTAGTACTGTAAAGCCACACTGCTATTGAAATGTGTTCATGAATAAATGATTGTAGTCTCTCTATCTCTCTCCCTCTCCCCATCTCTCACTCTCTCTCACTCCTTTTTCCCCTTTTTTTAGGATACTTAGTCTCCTCTGTGTTTTCAGCTGAAAATGGTCTCATACTAAGTTCAAAGGTCTGTTGTCTTTACCTTTTTCTCCAGGTTACGACACCAGGCGCACAAGGAGTTATATGCATACAAACAGGTAGGTGTACTTACATTGAAGAAAGCTCTGTGACCTGGAGATCCTTTTAGTTGTTTTAGGTATCAACACCCAATGAAATTAAACCAATCATTATCATTTTTTTGCTGAGAGTTACACACAAATGCACTAGCGATGGCTCGATCTGATACGGAGGATCAATATCGGTCTGATATCAGGATTGAACATCCAAAAGAACAACTATAGCTCAAATGCACCACATGCCAGTATGCAACGGCAGCCCGCGGCATACTGGAGGAGAAAAGAAGGTATCAGCTTGATATCACTATTAGCAGATACTCCAAGTTGCAGTAACACTATCGGACATGAAGAAGCTGTATCGAACCATTCCTAGAACGACCACACACACACACATACAAACAAACACGATTGCGATTGTATGTACTTTTCGACTGTGTGGTGAATCTTATCGTGTATTTTGTTTACACTTTAGTAGTCAGTTTGGCTACCAGGCTGTGATCTAATCCTTGTCTCTCGTTATTATCTCTTTTAGGTCATACAGAAGGAAAAAGTCAAAGAGTTAAACTTACATGAAGTAAGTACTCCCGTCCTATCTTACAGACTATTATCGTTTGAACACTGTTTGATTCCAAGAAACATTTCCTTAAGCACAGACAGTACCAAAGCAGCTGGAGGACAGAACATGTTGTAATGTAACCTCACGATGTCATTTTTCTTTATTCAATGTCATTATTATTCTCATGTGATCCAGTTTTAGTTCTTCACTTCTGTTCTGCTGTGTGCTCAGCTGATTTACCGGTTAAGTACAATTCAAACATTTATTCAGAGAGATAGACAGCTGTTGTTTGCCGTACAACTTTTTTGCCAAGCAATTATGACTGTGTGTGTGTGTGTGTGTTCGTGCGTGTGTGTATCTGTTACAGTTACTCTTACGTAGTGCTGTTTGTCAGCTCAGCTTGGTTGGAACATTGCAAGAAACTGAGAGCGAATAAAGTGCAAAGCGTCAATCGACTGTTAAGAAGACATAAACGATGGTTCAGACAGACCACAGCACCGTGTTCCTGACACTGCTGTGCAAATTAACCGTCACCGATGAGATCTTCATGTGCGTTCAGGCTTAGGAGCTAATCATGGGTTGTTGTCATCTGGGTTTGGAATTCCCCATCGCCCTGACAGGACAGAAGTTATGCACGGCTAAGAGGAGACAAACAAAGCTACAGAACCACCTGCCTACGATGACCCTGTTTTTAACCCCTCCCCTTCCTCCCCCCCGCCACACTTACATACACACAGCAGACACACGCAGAGTAAACGAGGTTGTTCTCAACTTGTTCTCTTGATTGTATCAGATCAGTTAACAGTGTGTAAGTGTTAAAGGCTGCAACCTGAGAAGTTAGAGCGGCTCTTTATTTAGAACGAGGTTGACCCTCGGAATACCTTCATATGACCCTTCTAAAGGTCACTGTCGCGTAAAATGGATTAAAGTTAGAAATGATTGAACTCTAGTACAGGACATACAGTGGGAGACGTGGGTAGTGCTCTTGCCTTACAGCTCAATCTTCAGTCTTTCTGTACTGACTTAGCATATTCTCCGCTATGTGTGCGTGGGTTTTCTGGCCGAAAACATGCAGGCTAAGATTTCTAGACCACTGTAAATTTACTTTTCTGTATTCGGGCCCCCCCCCCCATGTCCCAGAAAAAAATCAAACTGTAGACGATAGAAAAGATACGTGACAAATTTCAACAATTTAATGATCTGATAAATAATTGAAAAAGATATTTCCACAAATAAAGTCTGTCTTTTCAATAGAAGAGTGCAGTGTTGCAGGACTTGGACATGCAACAAAGGGCCTCTGTCAAAAGTTGGCAAAAGTCGCAGGACTTCAACTGTGACAATGGAGACAACAGAACACAGAAATGTGCATCTGTTCATCAGTAGGAGAGAAAAACACCCATCTCTACTTGGAGTTTAGTCCCAACCAAAAAAAAAAAAAAAGCTCCACACTTTTCATCCTTTAATCCTTATTTTACCTTTAAAATAATGCTGAGAAAATATGGTGTGTGTGACTGAAAGAACAACGATTAAATTTAAAATCAAATCAAATACCAAAGGATTTTTCTCCAGTTCCTCCTAACCCCTCTGTTTGTTTCAGATATGTGCGGTTTGTTTGGAGGAGTTCAAACAGAAAGACGAGCTGGGGATCTGTCCATGCAAACACGCCTTTCACAGGAAGTACGTATAAGTTGTGGATGTTTTTCTAGGGACTTTTAAATGATTTTACTTGTGTGAAGAAAAGCCACTATGTAATTCAAAAGTCTCAGTGCGGTGAAGTGTGTGTTGTTTGTAAGAAGGGCTGTACCAAAATAGAACGTGAACAGGCCACAGAATGGTCCTTGAGCCAGCTGCTTCCCACTTCTCCCACTGTGCTCTGACCACTTCGTCCGAGTTGTTTATATCAACACGACACCTCCCCTGACCTAGATTTTTTTTTTTTTTTTTAACTGGTGCAACAAGAGCGGTCACCACTCACTGAGTAAACACTGCTTTTAACAGTCGAGTGCACGTGTTTGTGTACAAGCAAAACAAGAAGTGGACACACGACAGGCTAGAATGTTTTAAAAATTCTATTGAAGATCTTTTAGCCATTTCTTTTTATTCACACTTGGCAATACTTCTGTACAGAGCTTTACAAAGTGAAGGTCAGAGGTTTGACTCCCAGCTCTACTGGCCTACATTCTTGGGCAACACACTTTACCCAAAGTTACTCATCAAACTTAGAGATAGCTGTTGTCCTCTTCGTGCTGGTTCCAAGGACTCTGACGATTTGAAAAGACAAATCTGGGGCCTAATAAAACAAACGCATCGTTTGCTCTTACATTCTTTGGGAACAGCTAAAAGTGGAAAAATTTAAATGAAATTCAAGAGCAGTTGTACTTAACTAATAAACTGTCTCTATTTCACTGCGGGCCACTGAAGGCCAGCAGCTTGTGGTCTGCTGGTTTGAGAATTAACTTGGTTAATACCTGGTGTATACAACCTCACTTATCTAAACCTTGGACCTTCAACATCACTGATAGTGGGGACCACACGATATTTTCTGTCTTCTTTTTTTTTTTTATTTAATTTTTTTTAATATTCATTAATTAATATTCATTAAACTTATTATGTTAATGGTTTTATAGTTTTATATTTTAATAATGAAAATGTTTACCTAGGAGACAGTTATGAGGCTAGAAAAACGAGTTTAAAAAACTAGTTTAACACGACCCACTCTGATATTCATATCAACTTTTTTCCTCCCAGGTGCCTCATTAAATGGTTGGAGGTGAGGAAAGTGTGTCCGCTGTGCAACATGCCTGTTCTACAGCTGGCCCAACAGGCCAGCAGCACAGATGCCACAGAGCCGACACAGCAGCCTCTGCCCGGCATCGAGAACCTGGTGTAGCAGACGTAAAAAAAAAACAAAACAAGTACAGAGCAGATCACACACACCCACAGTCACAGTCATACACTCACCCGCACAGGTACAGTCCAGAGACACATAACACAAGCGGCCATTCAGCACCAACTCTGTCACCTGCAGCGGTTCACAGAGGGATTTCCTGTCGTCAGATTCCGACAGATAATTAACTGTGAACGTAGGTTGTTTTTACACGGACGATGAACAAGAGTTGATCTAGAGAAAGAATCAGAACTTGGCCGTGGTATGGTCAAATAACTTTCACAACCAAAGCACTTTTCTGGGAACACCAGCCGAAGACCTGGATGAAGAAAAACATAAAAGCCAAGAACTATAACACACTAAAATACAAATTGTTCATTTCTTCCTTTTTTTTTTTAATAAGCACTTTAATAAGAAGTCAAGACTTAATTGCTTATGATCTTAGGAGAAGGTTTTGTTTTGTATTTTATTATTAACTTGTTTTGTTTTTTTTTTGTGTAGTGCAGAACTATTTGGGTTTTCACTTTTAAAATGGAAAGACTTTATTTTACAAATGTGTCAAAAAAAAGGGACAAAAATTGTTACAGGTGCAGAGTGCGTCAAAAATTTTCTTCAATTTTTCTTTGGAAATTCTGCACAGAAAATGACCTCAAACCCACCTAGTGTGTGGGTAAATGTGAAACATCTTGAACACTAACACTTTTTATGAAGCCTACATATTTACATTTTTTTTCCATCCATCACACCATTATTATTCATAAAATATACTCTGGTGGTGTCCAAAAAAAGGGTGACACGGTGAACAAATTCAAATTTCTATTTTCTTGGTGCTGCCTTTCTAGGAAATGTGACTCAGCACCACTTTAACAAAAGAAGAAAAAAAAAGAAAAATGACTATTTATGATGGTATTTAAGCAGTATTCCTGTGGATAATCTGGTGGTTTGAGGCGAGTTATAATATGGCACTAATGAGGCAATATAAGGCAAATAGAATAATTATTCCATTATTTTGCTGCTACGCTAATTTTTCTAGGAGTAAACTCTGTGAATGTTTTTTTTATATTTAAAGTAGTTCAACATATACTGCTAGAAAACAATTAATAATTAGACATCAGAATAATGCCTCACACATGGAGTAATGCCACACTTGCTGTTGCAGCTACTTGAGCTTCAACACAGGGATAGTTGTTTTTTTGTATTTATTATGTTATTTTCTCTCTTATTTATTTAAAGGTATTGGTACTGCTGCAGCGAGCAAATGAAATGAGTAAATAATTTGGCGTCAACCGTGCTGTTTTGGCCTCTACACAGCAGGTGGTGGAAAGAGGGTGGGGAGTATCACTGCCCCCCCCCACACCTGATTGGTCACAGAGTCAGTGGTCAGCAGGTTTTAGCGAAGAAGCGTTTTCCATTCACACAAACATATACAACTCTTTGTGTATCTCCAACAGTCCAGGGACGCCTTTGTCCTGCCACACACTGAGAGCACGTTTGATCCACATTTGTCCGTTTTCTGTCTCTCTTTCTGTGGATTAGGGAACATTGATGTAGTTTTGCTTGGTCTGCAGACAGTCGCCAATGCTTATTGTCTATGGAATCCAATTGGCAAACCTGCATCATCGACAGATGAATCCCACTACATACAAAAATGAACAACTGGAGTGAAATGCAGTTGAATCAAATGTTCATCTGATTGAATTACGGCTGTGGAAATGATCACGTTATTTAAACTGTGAAAATGAATCTGATAAAAATATCCACGTATGTGCAGACTGACATGCACTGTACTGCATGTTCAACATGTCCACCATCCATTCACCTACTGTTGCTCTAATACACAGTTGATACACACGTAAAAAGATGTATAATAGTTGATACATGTTCTTATGATTTGAGAAAAACTTTAACATATTTTTCTTAACACTTATATTAAATTATTAAAAATCCCATCCATTCCATTTGGATTAGTTATAAATATAAACAGGGGTGAAACATAAACAACTTCCTGCTTCTATTTGTCCTTCTGCTCCAGCAACAAACGGAAGATAACACTTTTTGTCAAATTTCGCCCCAATTAATTATGACAGATTACTCATCGTGATTAGTCATAATTAATCCACAGCTACTGTGTGATTTATCTGATCAAAGTCATATTTGATTAACAGGCCTAAAATGTAATGAATTATTGTAAAAATGACTGAGAAAACATTTAATCGAACCCTTTACTGTTTTTCCTTTGAGTTCCTTTCCAACACACTGCTGTTGTGTCTGTTTTAAAGTTGCCGCAGTCGGGCCATATATCCATCATTAGTCAACATTAGTCATCACAAGTCAATTCATTTATGATCATGAACCTTTTTTTATTTGCATAGCTCAATGAGATCAGACATAATTCTCTTTCGGTTTCTTTTTTCCTCTTTCAGCATAATAGACACAATTCTCTTTCGGTTTCTTTTTTCCTCTGTGACATATGACTGATATTTTTTCTTTTTCATTCAAACTGAAACTGTCCAGTAGAGATGGACAAATGATCAACATCCTTCATGGTTTTCTCCACGTTATGGATCACAGTTTTATTCTGCTGATCACCAACTTGTTACATTGGAACATTGTGAAAACGATTTTTATTGTTAAATGTTTTTTTTTCTCACTACTTTTGCTCCACACCCTGAAACAGGTCATACAGTAAAGGCTTTGAATCATCCCTGAAGCGATTTCAAGGAAACTCTAACAACCCTATCAGCTTTGTTTGAACAAAAGCGACTCCTGAAAAAACCTCGCAACCTCGGGGCTGGACAGGATGCTCATGAATCATCATGTGACTGAGAAGCATCATTCACCTCTTCCTCAGTAGAAAGGTTGGGTTTATAATAGTAAACTGTGTTTCCAGGATGTTGTGTACTCGATGACTTCTGTCACACGTCTGTTTCTTAGTCAGTGTTCATAGAAAAGCTGTGACTGTTTGACAGACCGTGTATGTCACTGCTAGAGTTCCTGGTGGAACGTTTCCCTCCAAAACCTCTTTTGTTAAATTACATATCAGGACATTTTGGGACTGATGATTATCTTCTGCACCATTACTTAACAAATTCAGATCTTAACGTACGGTTTACAAGAGACAGAAAAGAAGTCAGTGATTGTAGGCATGGATCTCTGTTGTCGTGTTGTGTAGAAGGTGTACAAGAAACACTCTTGTTCCTGTAAACTAAATGGCAGCTGCACACTTCCTGCCGCTCAACAATCTTACATGTTGTTTGATTGTGAAAGTATTGCCCCTCTTCATCTGTACTGCCTCTCTTTCCTCCTGTGTGCCATCAATATCCCATTTAAAACAAAGTGCCAAAACAAATAGATGGAGGAGTACGGCTCATTGTCTGAGACAAACAGAAGAAAACCTTGGGAATATCCGTTAGAGCCAGGCGAGAAAAATGGACCTTGAAGCACTCATTAATAAGTGAATGAATGGCTTCCCAGCAGACAAATCACTTCTGACGTCAATGCTGCTTCTGACTCCTTAGGTGCTATATTTAGACACCGTCAGAAGAAAAACAGGAGTTCATCAGATTGAAATTTTTCTGTTCCTCGTAGGTGAATAAATAACTGCGTCAGAAACCCATTAGAATGATTGTCCACACCAGACAAAGCTCTTGAAGGCAGACATTGTTCAAAAACTCTGCAGTTATTAATAGACAAAGTAGAAAAGTACATTGTCCCTGTGTACGTAGGTGAGGAGTTTCGTTATATTCCCAGAGCACCACTGGTTAGGATCTAACACTGCCTTCCAGCTTTGAACGTTCTTGTTTAATACGGTGTTATTTATTTCTCTATAGCTTCAATAACTAATAACAAATAATCCTCCCCTCCTATCCTTCCACCTCCCCCTCTCCACTCACACTTAAACCCACCTTTTCTAGTGAGCCTCCAAACCCACACCTCAGTTTGTTAACACAATTATGTTTGTGGACTTTCACAGACATTGTTTGTAAATGTTAAAATTCTGCAGCAGAATATTTTTGGAGATGATTGCTGTACAGTATTTGTAAGCTCTATTTTTGTATATTGCTTTTTGAAAGAATTAATGTTCATTGTTTTTTCTCTCTTTTTTTTTGGCTAATTTTAATGTTTATTTGTTTTAAAAGGGTTGCATGTGACTGACTTGAACTGTAAATAAAAACTCCAGGTTCTGGGAAAATTTGATTCATTTTTCAACAATGTTAATATGTAAACAAAACCTACAATTTGAGAACAGAATGTTACTGTTATTTTGTAGTTGCAAAAGTGATGACATGTCCTTTTAAGAAATTTTTTTTTTTTTTGTAAAATTGAGTTGTCATTAATGCAGCTCGTTCTTTTTCTTCTATTGTTATAATTATTTATAGCCAGATAAAAGCGATTTTGTTTACTGCTGCCACCTTGAAATATGCAGCGTTACCATTACTAAAAGTATTATTTAGCCAGTTAAATGCCATATATATAAAATTGAGACAATGTCGACTCCTTGTGGTGATTGTCTGAAGTGACGGAATGGCCTTGTAAGTACGTTTAATTTACATTTCAGTTAAAGTTACTGTTGTTAAAGTATGGTCAAACATTTAGAAATAACAAACTCGATTTAGAGCGATTATTTGGATTCGTTCGTTTTTTATAAATAGTTTTTAAATTTATTACGTCGGTAGTGAAGAAACAGTAGACCTAGAAAACAGACAAGTGGATGTCGTCGGTATCGCGAGACGTAATGGCAAGAAAAGGTAGACTACGTGACTTGGACGAGATCACGCGAGAACTTAAGGCAAGCATGTGACTCAAGCGCGGGAGAACCGTTAAATTGAAACGTTTAATACGGCCATTTTTAAAGAATGTTTATGTTCATGTAGTCGCTACATATCAGTGTAAACATAGTATTTTTTAAAATCAGTAACTTCCGTCTTTACTGTGTTTGACGGAGCCAAACAAAAGACGGCAGAAACAAAACAGGTGAAAAGTTACATTTGATTGAATGAGTACACACCGTGTCTGCAGTCAAGGTACACTTTAGGACGACGTTTTTTATGTGATTATGATGTGACCTCTGTTTCAGGAATGCTAGTTTTTTTTATGTTAAAATTTACAATAATACACTGTCTATTTGTATAATTATATATCCATTTGGTATAATTGTAGGACATCCTGCCACTCGTAATCCTGAGAAGAGATGTCATCTTCCCTGTGTAAACGGTAAGTAGAGGAGAAAAATCATTCTCTCAATCTTTTTCTGCTTACGTACATAGATCAAGTCTTCTACTTATCTTTAAAATAATTACTAGTTGTTTATGAGTTGTGATTCAGAATGTGAATGTTAAAAAGGTTTGTTTGTTGTTCAGCACTTTAAAAGAACACCTATTGTTTTTCAAATGCACGCGTGTTTAAATTCATTTGACTTGACCCTAATGTCACTCTCTCATGCAGACGCTGCTCCCACTGGAGGACGGCTTTAAAGTTTGTCTTCAAACAAAGGTATGCAATACAATGTTTGTGCCTACACTCCTTTTTTTTTATTATACATCTTTGGACGTCATATAACAGGTGACTCTTCACACTCATACTGAAATATCTCCCCTGTAATACAGTAGTAGGAGGTGATAAACATGTGACACATCTTTGTCCATACTTTTAAATACCAAACATTAATGTGTTAAGTCCTCGGAATTCCCCTTTACATAAAAACGTATATATCCAATTTCTCTTCTATGTTTATGGGCTGTCACTGACAAACATTGTGATGGATATGCATTCACACCCGTTCACACCTGTGACAGATTCTCACATGACTGCCATGTGACATCACATACTTTACATTAATCTATTGTAATTTTATTCATTTGCACGTCATTCACCTTATAATCTGCTCTGATACTAAGCAGAAAACGCTATGTAAAACAAAATAACCCATAAATGATGCATAAATAACAGAGATCTATTTTACATTTAGGAAACACATCTGTTTGAAATGTTAACCAGAAATATTTTTAATGTATTACAAGAAGTATTTAGTTCTTTCCATTCAAATGTTTAAGACAAGGCAACCATGTTTGATTATGAGTAAGACTGCAAAAATGTGGTAAGATTAGTTAGTTTGTCACTTCGGCAAATAGTGTGAGACTAAACCAGTCACTTTGATTAATGAGTGACTGCCAGGGACTACAGGTCATTTTGGTGTCAAGTAAAAAACAAAAAGGAGAGGTTCAATCCATTTAAAATGGACCAGTCAGACTGAGTATCTACTAAGTTACGTTACATCAGACGACATTTAGAAAAGACTAGGTTTATTAGGTCTTTGAATAAAAAAAACGAGAAGAATATGAAAAAGTTCAACAGTTGACGACAGTTTTCTACTCTCATGGTATATTACTTTACTAAATTAGTTAATTCATTAAAACACTTTGGACTTATTTGAGTCGTAATTTCAAAAGTTTACCAGTTCAGGTAATTTTTACAGTTGAAATTCTGACCTTGAGGCTTCCATCATCACATGGAGCAGTCAGTATCAACTGGTGGCACATGGGCTGATTCCGGCCCGACAAACCGCCCTATTTGGCCCACGACTCGATTCCAAAATTGTGAGGCTCAAAGAGAAAATATTGTGTAGTACCTGCTATTAAAGCAACTGAAAACATCGACAACTGGGACTTAAATAACTACGTATTATATTTCATAAACATCAAATATAATGTTACATAAAAATATGATTTTTATGTAACACAAGGTGTGTGTCCAGAAAAATTATGGCCCATTGAAAAATACAGTTGGTGACTTCTGATGTGAAGTAAAAACTGCTTAAAACAAAAAGATGACATTGAAGCAGTGACAAGACAAGCAAAATTGAATTTGGTCATAAATTTTATTTAACACTTCATATTAGATGGAACTTTCACATCCATCAACGTCAGTGTTTAACAGTATACTGAAATCAGCTTTTTCACCATAAATTACACATTCAACGACTGCGTTGTAGTAGAGACATGAAGACAGAGTCAGACTGTAATGAAGAGCCTGAAGAACAGAGCAGTGAGGGGACAGAGGAGCAGACCGCTCATCACCTTCACCCCAGTGTGTTCGGCCGGAGCTGCGCTGGTGGCGTTTACAGTTGTCGTCATCACAGTGGCCGTTGTCGTGGTTCCTCCTGCTACAGTTGTGGTTCCTCCAGCGGCTGTCGTGGTTCCTCCTGCCACAGTCGTGGTTCCTCCTGCTCCAGTCGTGGTTACTCCTGCCACAGTCGTGGTTCCTCCTGCCGCAGTCGTGGTTCCTCCTGCCGCAGTCATGGTTCCTCCTGCCGCAGTCATGGTTCCTCCTGCCGCAGTCATGGTTCCTCCTGCCGCAGTCATGGTTCCTCCTGCCGCAGTCGTGGTTCCTCCTGCTCCAGTCGTGGTTACTCCTGCCGCAGTCGTGGTTCCTCCTGCCACAGTCGTGGTTCCTCCTGCCACAGTCGTGGTTCCTTCCTGCTGCTATAGTTGTGTCCAGAACAGCGCTGGTTTGAGTTACGAGTTTGATAATTACTAGGTTTTTTTATTTTATTCTGTTTTTAAAAAGGTATCAACTCACCTATGATCAGGAGATGTATAAAGATGATAGGAAGCATCTTTGGTCTTTGTGAAGTTTCTTCCAAGCACTTCAAGCAAATATATTTATATTGTATTCAAACAGGAGGTCAACCAAAAAATTAGAAAATAAAATGTTAAAGTTACCAGATATAGTCTGTGTTTAGTTCCTTCAGGAGCTCTTACGTTACGTATGTTACACTCTGTGTCTCTGAATCGTTCACAGCCTTTATAAGGTGATGGAGTGACAGGAGAAAGAATGGAAAAGAAAAGCAATGACATCAATCACCGTGTTGCGACAAATAATGTTGTTCATCTGTGCATTTTATTGTACTCCGACTGGAGAGGATTTACAAAGCAAACAGGCCTGTGACGAGGTGAAGGAGTTGTCTTCTCTGTTGGACACAAAGACCATAGTGTGCTAGGACATGTTTGAATTATTAGTGGGCATGAAAACTTAGGTGGTGCCAAAGCAGAGTACATACCATGTCAGGCACCTGGAATGAGAATGGAAGCAAGAAAAATGCAACAAGTTTGTTTGCAACCTGCCTTACAAAATTGACTCTGCCTCCATTTAATGAAACCATGTCTTGTGATTTAGGTTGAATGACGAGGTGTGCATCATAAACATTCCCATGACGTCAGCGATACTTAAAATAACAAAAGCTAAATTCTCCTTCAATAAAAATTCCTGCTATGTTTTTTTATGACTTTTCACAGTCACATTCTTAAGTAATTTTAGTTCGTAGAGACATGGTGTCTGCTGCTGCCTTACATTGATCCTTCAGGTCAATACAGGTTTTTGATTGGACCCACTTGAATAAAATAAAATAAAGATGAAACTCTGAAAGATCCAACCAGCAGTGAATCAATAACCACCTCATTTTGTTATTGTCTTTTTGGGACGTTTTGTCACATTTGTCCTCATACATTTTTATTAATCTGGATCATTGGTGCTTTAACCTCCTAACCTCCTAAATTGTTGTTAAAGCATTAAATGTGACATTCCTTCTTTTAATTTGAGATCACAAAGAGGGCTTCACGATATCACTACAAATCTATATAGTCATTTTATACATAAACTCTACAAACACATTCAATTGTGAAATGCTGGGCAAGTGTGTGAAGGCAGTGTAAAAGCGGTGACAGTTGGTCAGAGAAGTATAAAGATGTATATAGGTAAGACAACACGGTCTTGGAGTTGGAAATTGATGAACTAGTATCTTTACAGGTACACATTTGATCAGCCATAGCATCAAGAACATGGGTTTCTCATGTACTGTAAGTCGGTACATCATTTTTATGTGGCGCAGAAGAATATGACGACGGGCGAGTTGAAGTGAGGACAGCGAGACAATAAAGAAGTTATATAATTGACACAGGGTAAGAGTAGGGGGTGGGGCTACGTCCGGGATACCTCCAGAAAACTATAAGATAATTGGATATTAATTCGTGTGTGGTTTTTAATTAAAGTGGGTTCATTGCAGGAGTTGGAGATCTGATACCTGCTGTTGCCTTGTTTCTACAAACTCCTCAGTCTGCTACAATAACTGATTATACTTAGATTAATTAATTCATGTGTGGTTTAAATTAAAGTGGGTTCATTGCAGGAGTTGGAGATCTGATACCTGCTGTTGCCTTGTTTCTACAAACTCCTCAGTCTGCTACAATAACTGATCAGATTTTCCTCGGTCAACACTCCGAGCCAGCAATATAAACAAATAATCTGGTCAATTTGTCTCTTTAGCACTTTGATAATCGTTTTTTCACCAGACAAAAAATGTTCTAAACATTTCGACAGCGAACTACATGTTCTTACCACCCTGTTGTCATGACGTTATATTGTGAGATCCGTCCAACTCTTTCTTTCTCATTGCCTATTCAGCCGAAGTCGCCTTTTTTTAAAATTGTGAAATGGTGCCATCTTGTGGAGATTAGTAGAATCAACGCGCACGTAAAGCCCTAAAAATCGGAATTTTTATTCCTGGACATTGTTTGCTTTACTTCCAAACATATGTTTGGATTTATTCCGCAAAAAATAACAAACATACATACTATGTTTTATTTGTATTGTATACATACTAAGATATAGCAGCATTACTGTGACCATTATTAGTATTTGTTTAATATTTTCTTTTTAAAAAATCATTCTGAGACGCTGCTCTGCTCCAGGCCCTTTTTGGCCCATCACATTGTTTTGGGGTTTGTTTCTAAACCACAGGCTTTTAACATGAATTAAAAAGTGAAAAAAGTTAGTTTTGTTTTTAATCCTGCAGGCCTCCTTTTTTTAAACTGTTGGCAATTGGGGGGGACTTTTCCCTTTCTGTGTAGTCCAATGAAACCTTAGTGTTTTGTTTTTGTCTGTTTGTTTTTTAATAAAATGATTAATACATTATAATCACTAGTGTCTTTTTAATACCCAGACTCTTGGTCCTGTTCATTCGGGTTTGTACTCTGAGTGGCACCACCTCCATCCAGCCAGTGAGGGGCACACGCAGTGGTGGGCAGGACGCACTGCAACTCCCAGTGTTCTGGACACACCGAGCGGTCAGAGTTGTCGATCGAAGGTATGTGGCAGCCTATATGAGGACAATTATGTATTTTTAATTAAGTTATTTAATCAGTGTCTTCGTTGTGTTTAAGTCCCGATGGCGGAGGCCCGGCGGCTGGATGAGAAGGAGGGGGAGCGTAGCCGAGATGTGCGGGGCGTCCGGAGCAGGAACCAGGCAACAGGTAGGCGACAGTAGAGAGGCCCAACAGTCGAGGAATGTAACAGGCTGGCAACTGTTTTTAATCCGCTTCACAGAAAATACAATAGAATAAAATACTGAAGTTTGGCAGTTCAAATACATTGAATATTGTTAATACCGATTTATCGCAGACTCTTTGCAGTTCCTTGGATTGTTTTTTTTTCTTTCAAATTGTTCTTGCTTAAAACTAACGTTAATAAATCTAACAGTAATCTACAAATTCTAGGAAGAAAATGTTAATTTATGTTTAGTTCACGATGGCACAACGTACGTGTTTTTTTTTAAATATACTGTATGTATTAAACCAGAAACACAGAGAAACACATATGATCAAACCAATGAAGGTATGAAGGTCTTCTGTTTTAAAGATTTAATTTAAAATATCTGATTATTGTTTAACATGTACTGTAGTACATGTAGTATGTGCAATGTAACATTAACTAGGCATCATTGTGTTAGTCTTAATAATTTCATGTTATTATGGTGAACCATATTCAGCAGATTTGTTTTTAAAAATGTCCACTGTCAACTACCTGTTAAATTAACAAGATCACTTTTACAATGTGACATTTGTAGACAAATATTGAGTGCAAATGTCTCCTTAAAGTAGTTAAAGAGAGTCTTCTCAATAAAATCTGATCAGCCATTAGCCAATTATAAATGAACAATTAAACAACTTAGCACAAATGTACGCCATTTTAGAAATATATGTATATATTCATATATAATTAACCCCATTGAGAGATCAATATTTAGACCCTGTCTTTAATGCCTCCCTCTTGCTTCAGTTTGATGCAGTATGAACTTTTGCCCCTTATATAATCCCAGCGTGACTCGCATCTTATCACTGTCTTTTCCTTAACTATACCTTTCCGACATGCTTAGATCACATGACAGTGTATTCTTTCGACAGAACAGAACTGCAGAAAATGGAACACAGCGTTTATCTCAGTGTGTTCAACATGATGACAGAACCTGTCTGATATTCATGGTTCTGTCACCAGATTCATCCTTGCTGGTTGGATAAAAAGTTAGAAAAGGTTCTCAGTCTGACTGGATGTGAAGGAGTTCCTGCTCCGTCCCTGCTGGTGTAGTGTGTCACACAGAGGCAGACTGTTTTTCTCCCTCTGCCTTTTGTTGCCAACCTTTTCACCAGCTGCTCTTTGACTGCTGCTCTTGTGCTGAGTAATGTCAGCATGTGTTCAAGGGAGAAGACCGGCTGTGGGAAGCCAGGCCAGCTGAGTTCAGCAGCTTTGTGGCACATTTGTTAGTGTTGTAATATTGTTTCCTCAGCAATTCCATGTATTCACGGGCTGCATTATTCAAATATTTGGGATTCAAACCAAACACATTTTAAATTTTTAATTAAAGCTTAAATGTTGCATGCTAAATTCAAACATCTTTGAAAAAACCCACCTATTTAAAGACATACTGTTTAACTGCTTCAACATTTTCTGGGAAATGTTTCTGTATTTTGTTCATCTTTATGGTTGGTTTCCACTTTCCTTCGCTTATAGAAACAGCATTTACTGTGCTATACACCAGGAGTTTCTAAAGTGAATGTGTGCCTCCCCTAGAGGGCGCCAGAGCATCTCAGGAATGTAATGAAACTGGAAAAAGGAGGTATCTAAACTAGCTAAATGACATGAGGAGGACATTAATGTTTTTCTTAGAATCTTTTTTGCAACTTAGGGTTTTTCATAATGTTGATGTTAATGCACATGATTTAGAAATAGTTTTTCAGTGCATGAAGAGAGAAAAGAAGAGTAGAAGACATGTAATTATGATTTGATCCTCCAATTGGAACATGGCTGATGTCAACCCTGTATCATGACGTATGCATTTTGAATACATTTTAGGTGTAATTATTGTCAATGACCCAATTCCCCGGTGTAGATGAAATGGTAAAGTATTGTCTGTCTCTGTTTGAGGCTCGTTTTTAATTTGCAACTAATTAAAACATTGAAAACATGGATCATTATCCATGTGACCTTTTACTTTTCATGGCCAGTGACGGTGCAGTGTCGTGTGGCACAACCATCACTTCCTGAATGTCCACATTCCGGTTTGTGAGATTGGCTGAGTAAACACGGGAGAGCTGGGATATGCCCTCCCTCCCTGTGTTGTCTGTGGGTGTGTGACTACCTGCTCCGACTTCTTTGAAACACAAACTCACTCGCACCCAGTGGATCAGTGATGATGTTAATGGAAAGGCTCTGCTCGGGCTGAAACTTAGGACTTATCATCAGGTAAGAGGTGACTTCGTATTAACAAGAGATATGAGTTTAGTTTCAGGGAAACAACAAACTAATGTTGGATTGTTGCTAAACTACAGGAAGTGAAGGACGTCTTGATGAACAAGTGTCTGGAGACTTGGCAGTTGCCTCAGTTTATCTTTGTTGGTAGTGAATTTACAGACTACAGTTTTTTTTTTTAACTCCCCGTGGTGTTAAAGTGTAACCTGAGTGATTCTGACAGTGGCTCATGGTTAACAGGTGTGACAGGTGAGCTGCTAATGAGGTCATGGTTTTACATCAGCAACAATGCTGACTTATGCTCTCACTGCCTCTGATTCTTCCTTGTAAGTGCGAGTTGTTGTTTTGTCTTTGGCCACTGCTGCTGCTTTATGCACAATTCTCCAAGTCACAGAACCCCCAGTTGAAGCACCAGCCTTTGCCCTTATTTGTTGCTCTGCTTCAGTCACGAAAGTAAGCAAGAAAAAAAGATATGAAAGCTAGGTATATCCAAAGTCAGGTCCAGGGGCCAAATGTGGTACAACTTTCTTCAATTTTTGATCATGTATTTTGTTTATAGACATATATCAATGGTCCACATGTACAAATATTATGGGAAAATTCCACAGAAATTTAGCAACTGTAGCATTTCTGTGGACTACTTCTCTAGTTACACATAATTTCATTATTTTTCAGCTATTTTTAGCTCGTTTGGCTATCATGCAAATTTGTGACAACATTGCCTGACCAACTAAATCCAGTAAGTCCTTCTAGAAACCATCTGCTCCAGTCACAGTATTACCAACTGGTTCATCAAGGTTGAAATGCATTTCTTGCAACTGTGGGTTTGGTTCAAGTATTTCTAGTTCATTCAGTTCTTCTTGGTAATGTGTTCCAAAAACATGAATAACAGTCTAACTTTGTACTAATTGGTTATTGTCAACTCAATCAGTCATTACATTAATGTTCATCTGATGCCACTTTAGTAAACCATACGATCGTCTTAAACTCTGGTGTACATTTGTTTTGTATTTTCTTCAACACACAGTAACTTCTTCTGTATGTTCCTCCACAGATCAGCCTGAAAGAACCAAACAAGAATCCTTACGCTATAGGTGTGTAGTTTTATCTGATCCATTTTTCTAAGACTTTTGACCGTAGGCTCTACTGCTAAAGAGTTGTAAAAATGCAATGGAATAAAACAATAAAGCAATAAAGCAACCACAGCCCCAAAACAATAAATCTACAGCATACGTGCATCTGTAGAAAAGCACGTTTCCTTCATCATTTACACCATCAATGAAAGGAGTAACGTTGAACTGAGGCGGATCATTCTCACCCTCCCCAGAGAGGTAGAGTTACCCGCCTACAGCTGAGGCTGTGCCCCTACTGTTTACTGTAGCGTTGGTGAAGACACACAGGGATGAAAGTGTTGATATTAGAGCCTGACTGTGGTGTCTGTTAAACCCTGAGGACAGAAATAGAAATTCTTAGTTTTGTTAATGTATCCGTTTATTTTATGTTTTTGCTATATTTGTTTTTGTCACCTTAACATGGTCTTTTTTTAAATATCGCACGTAAAAATGGCATCGGTGATTACAGTGATACATATTTATTATTTTCTTTTCTTCTGGCTGAAGACAAGTGAACAGATTTCAGTTTCTAAACTTCTGACCACATTGTTATCTGGATGATATTTCTAAATTTGTATTTGTGCTCTGTGTTACAGTCTGTCATCTTTGCGGGCTGTCATCAAACGAAGTAAGTTTGAAAAAACAAAGAAACTGGCTATTTAAAATCAGTAGAAAAAGTTAATATAGTGAATGGTATTTTTTTTGTTTGGTGTGTTGAGTGATTCAAGTGCTGTATCTAGTTTGTAAATGCCATCTGTCTGAACTAGTGTTCTAACAATCACCAGGGAGTGGTGCTCAAAATGTGTGTTGTGTTTATGCAACATTATTGTTCGTGTGATCCCTGGTGGATCTGATAATGATGTTTTCTTTTCTACTACAGCAAGAAGCAACTCTCAGTGTGACCACCACCGAGACAGAAGGTAATCTGAAACAGTTTGGGGTTGAAGAAATACTCCTGTACTTTTCTTCCAGATCTTTATCGTGTGTACATTTTGGGTGTTTTAGGCGACCGGAGATCACCGTAGTTTCATCAGAACCCCTGGTCAGAAACAGCTGGTTCCCTGGATCCTCTGTCGTTCTACCTCCTCTGTCTCAGTCCAGCTGGTCCTCAACAGGTCTACCTGTGTCCCAGGTACCACCCAGTTCTGCCAACAGTGTTTATTTTCATTCTGTTTTCCTCGTTTTCCTCATGTAATTTACCATTTATGAGATTGTGGGTGTTTGTCCAGCCAGGTCCTGAGTCAAACATTGCTGTAAAAGTAAAGCCTGCAAAGTAAAGCCTCCAATCACGGAAATAATAATGTGTGAGTGCAACTGTGCATGTGTGTGTGAACACCTCTCTCTTTCATGACTCAGCCTCCACCATCCTATGACCAGGTGATTCAAGAGAAAACCCAGGAAGAGCACATCTCTAAGCCGACTGCAGCTCCTCGCCGCATTAACTGCACCACCACAAGTGCCACCCAGACCGACCCTCAGGGGGCAAATTCAACCACCTCTGCCTCAAAGTGCAGTGCTGCCACTCCATCATCAGCTGAAAGAAGATCTACTGGTAGGAACTACAAACTATTTCAGCTGGTCTGAGTCCAGGTCTCGGTCAGATGTAACTCTTACGGTGGACTCTGTTTGGATCTGTTTGCAGGTAAAAAACCACAAAAACCACCAAGACCATTGTTGCCAAAGCCAGGGGACGGAAGACCGGCCACTAAAAGTGTCAGAGCTCCTAAAAGGACAGCAGAAAAAACTGCATCTGCAGGAACATCAGAGCAAACTAGCCAAGCTGCTCAAACCAACCACTGTGACTCTGCTGCTCTTCATCCCTCTGCCTCTTCACAGTCTCATCAGTACCCAGTCCCACTTCCACGTAAAAAACTCCCAAAGCAGTCCACTGCAGAGCAGTCATTGGTCAGACTTGGTGAAAACAGTGACAGTGTCGACGTCGCTCCAGAAGATGAATCCTCAAATAAGTATTTAAAAGAACTCTTAGAGATTTTTAGCACAGAGAGCAGGTGTGGGGACAAGGGTGACATTGTCAACCAATCAGACAAGGCCTCTGAAAGTAAAAATGCTGTTGGAGAAATGAGCACCAATAATCAAGGAAATATGCAGGCCAGAATCAAGGCCTTTGAAAGTCAGACCGAGGATGGAAATGCAGTGGAACAAGTCAAACCAGAACCTCGACCGAGGAAGGCTGCCATCAAACCTCCAGTTGCTGCTAAGCCCTCTGTGGCTCTCAGATCTTCATTCACTGCCAGTGTCGATGACACCAGTCAAGATGTATCATCCACGTACGTACCGGAAGACCACATACCAGCCGCCAGACCTGAGCCCCCTAAGAGACCTGTGGGAATGTCCATAAAGGAGGAACTAGAGACTATACACAGCAAAGGACCACCAATCAGACCCCGTCCTTCTTTGTTGAGCAGAGCCAACTGTGTCTATGAGGAGGAACCTTCACCGCTGCCTCCTGTTCCTCCAGTGAAGCCTCCTAAAGAGCCGCCCAGACCAAACTTTAACATCAACAACCACAACTCCACTGCTGTGATCAATGACCCTGACCCCTTCAGCAGTTATCCGTGTAAGTTACCTCTTTGGAGCAGCGTTGTTTTCCAGATCATCTCAGCTGCCCCACCTCCCTGTAGCCTCCTACATCCAGGTTTTGTTTTGGAAGTAGCATGATGCTGCTGTAAGCCATGTTTATGATATAAACATGAAATTGTGTGACATCATGACTATTCACAATCCTTCTAAAAAAACATGATAAGTTATGTTTTTTTTTTTTTTTTCCTTCTAAAAAACGTGATATAGTTATGTTTTTTTTTCGTGATACAAACGTGATATAGTTATGTTTTTTTTTCTTTTTTATTTCAGCTCAGTTTCAAGCAGAGCCTGAGACAAACATGCACAGTAATGGAGGCTCATTCGCTCGACAAAGTGCAACGAGGAGACCAACCACGATCAGAGTCCCCAGCAAAACCCTTTCATGTGAGTCAAAAGTGATGCATAAAATCAAGTCTGTGATTGAATGTGATTTGTAGCCGTTGGTTGTTAGTTGTTAATGTAATAACATTATTGTTTCTCCTCAGTCTCAGACAATTTTCAGGACAGCCATCCTCCTCCTCTTCCTGTTCAGAAACCTATTGGCTCCATGAACAGCTCGCTGATCCAGAGACAAATGTCCACTCCCATCCTCCCATCACAGGTGTTTAACAGATTCTTTAACGATTCCTTTGGTTTTTTAGAACCGTAAACTGTTCCACCAGTTGTTTTTAGTGCTAAAACTATTGATCAATCGTCAACAGGACACGTCCCCCTTTGGGCCAGAACCATCATTACCACCCCGGTAAGTATGATGTAGCATGGAGGGGGTGGAGGGGTCTCCTGTTTATGTTTAGAGAAAGACCTGTGTTTTAAGATTTTGTTTATTTACTATGATGATGATGTGACTGATCCCAGGAAGCCCAGCATGGTCAGAACCCTCCCACCTCGCCCACCTTCTGTCAAAGCCGGGCCAGGTCGGCCCCACGCTCCCAGCTTACAGACCACAGGTCGCTCCGTTTCAGTGCCAGTGTCTCCTAAACCCCAGATGCATGGGTCCCATGGGAAAAAGCCCATCTTGCCTCCAAGGCCCAACCCAGGCCACCGTCTCTACAACAAGTACACAGTGAGAGACGTCCCACCACTGCAATTGGCTCAAATACTGCACAACAATTACTGATGTCATGCCTGTGCTTTCTTTGCCAAGCTTGAACTTCCTCATGGAATAGCAGAGCAGGATTACAACGCCAGCAGTGCAGGGGAGCTGTCATTCAAGGTAACTTTATATTATTTATTCCTATTAGCTGACTCTGTTTGTCAGGCAGAGTCAGAACATCTGGATCTTTTTGCTCGACAGAAAAATGAAGTTCTGCTCCTGGTAGAGAAGGTTGACCAGAACATTTACGAGTGCCAAGCGGGAGAAATCAGAGGCAGAGTCCACAAGTCTTGTATGAAGGTCATCACTCCTTTGACCTCAGACGTGTCTCCATCTCAGGTTACTCCTCCTTCAGTCATGAGTTTCTTTATCAAACAGGAGGAAGTAAACCTTCATTATTAGTTTCTTTGAAGTTCTGATTCACTGAGTCTTTGTTTATTCTCTACAGACACCTGGGTCTTCAAGTGGAGGCGGACAAGGACAAAAGATGGAGGTCATGTTTGACTTTGTACCAGGTGACACGACTATTTTTTCAGACTTGAGTTTGCTTACTCAGCTCAGTAGATATTCTTAACTTTGCAACTTTGATCTACAACCAGTCCTGACCAACAGTGTGTCTCTTGTGGTTCTATAGAGGGTCCAGGTGAGCTGTGTCTGAAGGCAGGTGACATTGTGACCATGGTGGAGCCAGTGGACAGTGAGTGGTACAGAGGCACATGTCGAGGGTCCACTGGTTTCTTTCCCATCAACTATGTGAAAGTGTTGGTAAGTTCTACACTGTTCTAACAGTTGAATTTGTCCATCCAGATTTTTACGTAAAAGCAAGTATCAAGTGTGTGTAACATTGTTGAAGAGACTGAAGAGTGAAATAATAACGTGTGAAATCTAATCTTAAAGCCAGATTCACCAAAAACCCTCCCTGAAAGAAAACCCAAGCCATCAACATTAAGGTACAAATTCTACGATGGGATCTATCTGATCTAACTCTATGATATGACATCATGAGAATCCTCTGATCTTATCAACTGTTGTGGCTGTGCTTGTCTCCTGCAGTGGTCCACGGTGTGTGGCCAGGTTTGACTTTCAGGGTGAGCACAGTGATGAACTGTCATTCAGAGAGGGAGACATGATCCAGCTGAAGGAGTACATCGGACAAGACTGGGCCAAAGGGCAGCTGGGAGTCCTTACCGGACTCTTCCCTCTCAGCTTTGTGGAGGTGATTGAAGATCTGCCTCCAGCTCCAAGTCAGCCTCAGCCACAGCCGAAGGCCATTGCTCTCCCTGGTACGATTTTAAGATACAGTTCTGATTATTTTGTTTACCTTTAGTTGAAGCCAAGTAGTTTTTTTTTTTCAAGATAGATTTTTTAATATTTTCTCCTAATTTGGAAGATTCTTTATCTGAAGTCCCAACATAATTTATATAGTCCTATTGGCTGTATTACTTTAGTTTTAGGGTATGGGTATGGGTATCGCTCTGTAAAGATGAACTCTCATTTTCCTCCCTGGCATTTCAGGAATTTCTTCAATTGTTTCTGTTTCATTAAACGGCTGTTTACAAAAGCTCCCGCTTCAGTAAACATGAAGCCTAGACACATTTTTAACAAACCATGTCTGGCCACAAGTCAATGAAGTGACAAGTTTGACTCCTTGGCATCAAGTATTTTTAGATTAACGTTTATTAATTCACTCCTGAATTATTCATGCGTTTTATTTTAATCTCTCACAGGAATGGTGGCTGCTCAGAGTTCAAACGCTGAGATTCCAAAACCTGCTCAGGTAAGTAAGTTATTTGTTTTAAATTCCAGTCATAATGCTCATTGTGAATAAAGATTGACAAAATGTAGCTTTTTCTTGTGTACCGTTGACTACAGGTGTCCAAGTCCAATGTTAACTGGGTGGTGGCACTGTACGACTACGCGGGGAAGTCAGCCGATGACCTGTCCTTTCAGCAGGGCGACTGTATACTGGTCACCGAGCAGCTCAGTGCTGACTGGAGCCGTGGCAGCGTGAACGGCAGAGACGGCATGTTCCCTACAGCCTTTGTGGAAAGTACCACAGGTATGAAGTGTGTGACAGGACAGGGATTATGTGGAAAATGAGTAAAATTAGGGTTTGTTTAGGCTGCAGTCCACTACAAGGTTACTAATAAGAAATATAATTTAAAACATCCTCATTGAAATTACTAATGATCTGCCACCCAGTGGGTCTATTTGTCACTAGTATATAATTTCATATTTTTTCTTCCTTTTTTAGATATAAATTATTTTAGATAGAACTGCTTTTATTCTTTTACTGTATGGAGATTGGTAAATAAAATAGTTCTGTATCTGTACCATTCTCGGCAGGTCAACAGTCAACCAATATTCCGATAAATGAAGCTGCAGCTCCTGGTGGTAGAAAAGCCAGAGCTCTGTACAGCTTCAATTCTGACTGTGAGGAGGAGCTCTCTCTACAGGTACCAGGAGGTTTCTCCATGTAAACACAGGCCTCACCTGAAGAGTTACACGTCCTGAACTGTCTGCTCCTCTTCCACAGGTGGGCGATATAATAACCAACCTGGAGTCCATTGACGATGAATGGGTCTTAGGTGATTTGAAGGGGAGAAGAGCTATGGTCCCAAAAAACTATGTTCAAATGCTGGAATAGTGCAATGAACGTGGTGGACATGGGATTGTAAAAAAAAAAAGTTAAGCACTGGACATCTTAAACATCTGCCTTTGACTAAAAACTATTTAATTTCCAAGCTGTTTTATAGAAATTTCACTTAACATAGTTTTGTATCAGTGTTACAGCAGGTTGTGAATATCATGGATGTAAGATTTGATCTTTTGCGCCATCTAGTGGTTCATTCTAATTTATACATCCGCTTGCTTTTATATATATATATATCTTTACTTGCTCGTAATAAAAGCTGTTTAATTCTTAATGGTCTGCTTTATATGCATGTGATGACGTTACTAAACATTTGGAACTTTCATCCCAATTTTTTTTCCATTTTGACAAGGAAAATGTCGCAGTTGCTGCCAACTTATGTGCAGGTAAATTTCTAAGGTAGTCTCCTCAATGTTACCCTCATTTTGTCATTTACACAAAATTCTCAAGCCTGTATTAATGTCAACACCACTGACAGCTATGTGCAGTACCTTTGGCGAACACCAATTCCCATTTATTTATTTCCTCCACATCCCTGTCAACTTTGTCCAACCACAGCTGCCCCTCTCATGACCATTTAAACACTTTTTTACTCATCACCTGTAGTCTGCTTCTATGTCTCTTTTCATCATATGTTAACAGCAGTTAGCATATGTACACGACACTCCTTCCACATGGAAATGAATTAAAACGGAGACATTTAATTGGTCATTTACATTTTTTATTAAATCTGTCAGGTTGTTTTTAGACCGTCTCCTGGATGGGGGGCTCGTAGCCATCAGCCCTCTCCACCTTGGCGCCAGTGTCGTCACCGGGTGCCTTTGTAGTACTGCTGGAACCACCCTCACCGTGGAGCTCCATCAGTTTGCCCACTAAAAGGGGGTGGAGTACAAAGACATTTAGCTCATGCTGATCTTAACAGGTTAGGGTTAGGTTGTATAATGCCGTTTAATGTCAACGACATTTAAAGAAAAGTAAAAAACTAACAGTGAACTGTAACTCTGTATGAAAATTAAGTTAAAACAATATTTAATAACGTAAGGGAACGTCAGGAGACTCCAAAAACAGTAATCACGGGGTCATATGGGACCGAAACAGGTCTCATCACATGTTCTCAATATCCAAAAACAGTAATCACAGGGTCATATGGGACCAAAACAGGTCTCATCACATGTTCTCAATAAATAGTAAATATGTGCAACTTTTTTTTACTTACACTCAAACTTGGGCTTTTTAAGCATCTTGACCTTGCGGACGTAGACATCGTGCAGAGGGTAGATGGACTGACAGGCCTTCTCAATGTCCTTGCCAACACTGTCTGGGATACTGGATGAAAAAAAAAAAATACATTATAAAAGTTTTTCAATGAAATGAGACTCGTTACAGTAAAATGACCCCATGAAGGAGAATAACTTACAGCTTGTTGACAACCTCCTTCAGATCGTTGGTCTGAACCTCACGGGACATAATCTCCATCATCTTCTTGCGGATCTGACGGACCTGCTGGTGCTGAGCATACGAAGTCTTTCTGATCTGGTTGGTGCGCTTTTTGGTGAAACCAACGCAGAACAGGCGCAGAAGGTAGCCATCGGTTGTCTTGACATCGACGTGGGCTTCAATCATGGTCTGCAAGAAGACGTGTACAAATTATACTTCCAAGTAATACAAATGGTAATACAATGTAACCATCCCACATGTACAGCAAAGAACTATCAACATTTACTTTGTAAAGTAAATGTACTAACGTACTCTTACTAGTAACTAAAAGTTAATATTTAGAAGATTTGAATTAAAAATTGTTACCTGCCACTTCTTGACCATGGAGCACATCTTGTCACGGGTCAGGTCCATGCCGTGGAAGTTTGTGAGGCAGTTCTTGCCCTGCACATCTTCACTGATGAGCTTGAATTTACGGAAGGCCACCTCGTCGTTCTGCAGGTCAGCCAGGCTCACCTCGTACACACGTCCCTTAAGACCATCGGAAGCAATCCCTGGTTGATTGCAACAAAGATTATTGCTTCTATACAAAATCCTGTACAATATTACAACATCCTCATGAACTGTGATTCAATGTTAAACGTTAAAATAATCAGAATTCCCCTAAACAGTCGTACTGTCAGCCCTACGTCAATTAAGAAATTAGATTCTTAAATTATGAGGACTTACTGGTTCCCTGGGTCCTGGTGACCAAGGTCTTGCCAATATTGCGGATGTTGAACATGGCTGGTGCCTTGACATCATACCAGTCCTTCTTGGAGAAAGGGTCCACACTGCAATAATCAATGGCGATTGTGCTGTTAGTACAAGTCTCAAAATCCTCTCTGAACTCGAGGTAAGCATGTACTTCGGACACTCATGTGGTTAGCAGCAAACACTAAAGCATTCAATTCTTAACCGAGTATAAGATTTACATAACTATTTCTCATAGATTAACGTGTTTTACAAATAGTGCAATCGGACTAAACACAGTTACTCTCCAGTATCGAACAGTTTAGCAAGCATGTCCGTAGGCAAACATATCTAAACCCAAGCTAACATTTTGTAGCCATTAGCAAAATACTGTTTCACACAGGGTCGTTGGTTCTTACGATTTCTTAACCCACACAATACTCTCCAAATAAAATTAAACCGGACCAACACACTTTCACAATTCCAAAAGAAAAATGCTCCAGCACGGAGTATGTGGAATATGCCGGCCGAGCTCCACACAGGCCGGTGACGACGAAAGACTAGCATCGGCCCTGTTATCATCTACTTAAAATCGTCTTCATCCTTCACGGTTTTCAGCCAAACCTGACACCGACTAAAAGGAGAGAGTGTATTTTGCTTTACAGAGGGTAAATGTTCTACTTACATCTTCTTTTTGGCACCTTTTTTGCCGCCTTTGGTCAGCCTCTTATTCTTGCCGACTGCCATGTTGGCTACAGGGAGTGAAAGAGGAGGAAATACGAAATCCCGCGAGAGTTAAAGCGAAGCGAAGACTTCATGAGACCTAGGTTATCTCGCGAGTCCTTGTGGATTTTTTTTCTGTCATCTCCCTCTGCTGGCTATTGCGTAGATTGCATCATACATTTTTAAAGGCTCGTGGTCGTTAGTTTTTTTGTTACATTTATTTATATCAATTTACTATTTTCACAGTCACATGAAAATTAAAAACACGTTTAACTATATTAAATAGAGCAGATTAAATCTTTATCACAAAAGTGGATGGTCTAAGTGGATGGTCTAAGTCTAAAACACCAAATATTATTTTTTAAGATTTTTACCTCAGAACAGTAAAACGTGATTTGCAGGGAATTTAAATCATTTTTTACCTCAGAACAGTAAAAAGTGATTTGCAGGGAATTTAAATCATTTTATTATTACTTTTATTAAATAATCTAATTTATTCATAACCTTTTATTATGATCTGGACAGACAACGTCAGAAATGTATTTTCTTTGGACCGTTCCATCAGGACAAACCAGTCTTTAGGTGTGTTGACACATCATACAGGTGTGAGCCTCCCTCACTGTTACCTTGTAACAATGACATGGATTTTTGTCTGTTAGTAATATACTTCTCAAATGACATTTTATTAGGGACACGTGTGAACTCATTGCTATGAAGCTAAAAAGCTTAAAAGCTAAAAAGCTAAAAAGCCTTGAAAAAATGTATTTTGTTTCTTTGGACAGTTTTGGGTAGGCAGCAGTTGCATTGTATTATTTATTTATTTATGTGCAGTACACTGAATCTGTCACCAACACACATCATATTGGTTTTGTCAGTCCTAATTATTGTTCATAATGTTCTTGATTTGTGTATTTATGCACATTTTCTAACGTTTAGAGATAGAGTTTCTGATAGGCCACGTTTTGAATACAGGCAGACAGCTACGGTTTAACGTTTCAAAGGCTAACAGGCTTCAGGTCTAACCTGTCAAAATGTAAACATACAGTAGGTGGTTTACAGCTACATTTTATTCATCTCGTACACGGTCTTTATGGAAGGGTTTTTCCCCTAAGTCTTACATACTAAAGGTTATATTTATTTTGTAAGGATTTGTCTTTATTAAAGCGGTTAAAATCTAAAATAAATTTCCTTTTAAAAGCTCTGACTGTGTCTTTAAGGCTACTGTTTAAAAAAGCATAAGCCTGATGATTTCATTTTGTGTCTCATGGCGGTGCTGCTGGCTTCCATGACTCCTGGCTCCCTCAGGGATCATCCACCATAAACTATGTTAGATCAGTGGTAGTGGTGACATCAGCTGCCTCTGTGACAACAACACTCGTGATTTTAAAGCTTTCGTACTGCATGGCTAATATGGAGGCACTAATGTGAGCGGAAAAGTTAGAAAACACATATGAATATTGTCATTTTTGTATTTGGCAGGTTCTGTCTTCATGTAGCCCAAATACATTATGTTATTGAAACGAATGCTTCTCATCCATGGGGTGTTGGTTCTGTCACATCTCCTCATGGTGTGCATGGATTGGTTGGAATCCTCCGTCAATCCAAAAATACCCAGAATACAGAGTAGATTAGTTCAAGTGCAGTATTGATCTTGGTCATTTGAGGTATTAGTTGTTTTGTGTACTTGACTCCAGGCAACAAATGGCCAAGACAGATGCTCCAACCCCTTAGGCATCCAGGATCTCCACCAAGAATGTCTGTTTAGCAATCCCCACAGTACACGTATAAGAAGTAGAACTGGTTTATAGTGACTTTGCTCCCATTGTCATGTGTGATGGGAGTTGAGAGTGAAAATAGTGGCCCAGTGATCCATTTTCCTCGAGGCTTTTGAAACAGGTCAATCTGGCTGTTACCAATGTAACTGAATGCATTTTTGCTGAATGCAATCACAGGCTTCATCTTTCTCTTGTGTCATTCTTTTTAAAACCTATTTAAGTATTCATATATGTACGGTGTAACCAATCATTACTGGAAGTACACCTTTTTAGATTACGATTAAATGAGCCTCCGCTTCAGTCATGTATGTATTTACTGTGTGAGACGTCTTTACTTGTTCTTTCTTCTTCAGCAAACAAGAACAACAGAAGACCTTTGCATTGAGTTTTTATTAATTATAATCAGGAAGTTGTTGTCATTTAAAAATGCTTCTTCTGAATATAAAATTGTACATTTTTTACCTTTTAATATTCTTTGTATTTTATAGCATTTGTAAAAAAAAATTCCTATTTTATGCTATAAAAATACCATATTTTAATTCGTTGTTTGTATTTTTCTCCTATCAAGAAATTGTTTAGATAAAAAACAAGTCTCAATAGGCTGTCTTGTTTCTTTACCGTTTGTTCTGCACATTTTACGGCAGTTGAAATCTGGAACGTTCCATTACTTCCTTCTTTTTCTATTCACTCCTGCTTTGTTGTGTGGCGTTTAACATCCGTTTAGGTTTGTGTTTCTGCCTCTTTTCTATAAATTCCTGGGTAGCGAGGAAACTTTGACCGTATTCATCATAATAGGATGATGAAATCAACCATTAGTGTTGTTCATACACTTTGACGCCAGAAGCAGAACTGAGCGCCCACCGATTAACAAAAATGGCCCCCCGTGTCTTCCTGAACGGTCACCTGAAGTGCACACCTGCCACTGAGCTCAATAACCTCAGCTCTCAAGTGCGCATGCGCTGTTCACTGGAAGCCTGACTGTCATGGCGGAGGCGAGCGAAAGCTGCCGGGGTAAATCAGGAAGAGAAAACAGCACAACTGGCTCAACGCTGACATTTCACCAAGTCTCTGGAGTCTGCAGGGGGAGGACAGAGCGGAGCTGCGGTCTTTAGCGACTTCTGCCGGAGCTGGAGCCGCTGACGGACTTACCTTCCTCTGCTGTGAGCGAGTTTTCTGCCTCTGCCAGACGCTCTGTACCTGTCAACTGTGTGGAGTCAGTCACAATAGCAACAACTTCCACTGTTTCGGTGGGGGATTTAAAAAAAGTCTTCCTCTCTTTGTTTTTTCCACTGGACCGAGCAGAGGAGAAAAAGGGTGACGCCGTTCACCTGCAGCCTCCTCTGCTTACCTGCGGCACACTTCCCCTCTGCTTTTTTTAAACGACATTAATCCATTTGTGCGGTATCAAGTTACGGAGTGGGAAGTATGAAGTGAAGCCGTTGACATTTCCACGCTGTGCAGGACTGAATATATTCAAACGACGTGTTTTATTCCCCCATTTTTCGAGGACACAACAGTTTTTTGGATGGGGAGCCAAACGTTCGGCTTGTCAACAACACAGCTGAAGGGGACATAGATCCCGCTTTTGCCTCCGACCCGGGGCTCCTCTGTTGCCGTTAGAGGTGAACAGGTGCCTTACCTGTGAGCACCACCTGCCCTGCCGCTTCTTCATCTCCTCCCATTCTTAGTAATGGCTTCCGAGGAAACGGCAACGGGCGCAGCGCTGCAGCCAGCCGAAGGAAAGGACGGGAAACCGGGCGCCATGGCGCACAACCCCGGAGTACCCATCAGGGGGATCAGGATGAAATTTGCCGTGCTCACCGGCCTAGTGGAAGTTGGAGAAGTTTCCAGCAGAGACATAGTGGAGACCGTGTTCAACCTGGTAAGCCGATTATGTGCGAGCTGAATGTAGGCCGTAGTTAGTACTGTCATAGTGGAGGGACATGCAAACATTTGGACAAGTAGTGACACTGTTCACATTTGGAGCAGTTGTATTTCATAATGACCTGACTGTCAGCAGTCAGACACACTGGAGATTGTGCAGTGAGTCGTAGGCTCAAAAGTGACATAGAAATACTGTATTTCCAATCACCTTCAGAGTAATTGATTTGAAAAACTACAGTATTAAACGATTTTGATCAGGATCATCTGCATGATCAGCAATATTTGCCTTAATCATACATATATATATTTATTTATTCTGTCGCAGGCCTGAGAGTAAGACCAGTAAGCACAAAACTCTTTGTTGTAACTAGAATCCTCATAAGTACCTAAAAATATTCCTTACCGTCTCTTGTTACAAACCTGTTGTATTTATTTTGGCAGTTTGTTTACTTAAGACGACATTTTTGATCTTAATATTTCATGATGACTGATATTAGAATCATCTTAACAGAACTTGTTGCAGGTAATCAGCCGGTGTGTGTGGCTAGTTGGTGTTTTTGCTGTGTCTTTGACTTGTTTAGGAAATCTACTAAATCTTCCTTTTCTCATCCGGTGTCCATTCATTTGTCCACATGGTTTGGCCTGACATACTTGTAAATGAATGAATGAATGCAACTTCCTGTTAGAAGGAAGTGAAGCGTGATGCAATGAGCATGCTCAGCTAGAGTTTGGCTGCTTAAGGGCTGGGAGGAGAGGTGAAGGTGAAACCTGCAGGACTGCTTTGTCACTGTAGAAACAGGATAAATGAGTCCTTTTTTTTAGTGAAGGCTCGTCTTCCCGGCCCACAGTCATCACAACAACACCAGCCCCCACGGTGCACTGGTGTTGGAGGCAGGTGAAATTTAGTAGATGCTTCTCCTGCCGGAAAGTGTGAACCTTTACAAACTTAGTTTTTCATTCAAAACCACAACTCTGTGGTGTTGTTGCTACATCAATTATTTACTTCAAAAACATCACTTTTATTACTCTTATGACTACAGTCGTAACTGCAAGATTGTCACGGAGGAGTATTTACATTTTTGAACAGCTCACCTTTAATGTTGCCCATTAAAAATACTTTTAATCATAGGATTTTTTTTTTCTTGGCAATGGGCTGGGGTACAGTTATATCCAAATTTATTATTGCGTAAGACAAAGAAAGGTGACAAATGAGTACAATAGAGAAGCAGAATTCAACTCTATGTTTTCCTCTTAAAACTAGTTTTGAACCAAGAACATTTAATTAAAAAACACTACTGAAGCAGACAGTTCCCATTAAGATGAAAAGGCCACGGATTTCAGCAGACATGGTGACAGCATTGTGTGTGTGTGAGTGTGTTTTTGTGTGTGTGTACTGAATGTGCCTTGTGGCTGTTGGAGGAATAGTTTTGCTTTTTTGCCCTTAAGTAAAAGAAAAAGCGTTTTTTTTTTTTTTTCACCAACACAAAGACATTTTGGCTGATATGATTGTGTTGGCTGCAAACCAGTGTAAAGTGTCTGTAATTCCTGATAGACAAAGAATCCACTGTCTGCCAATATTATATAACAACAACAAAGTCATCAAAATATTTTAGGAAGTCATTTTTTAATTCTCTAAATTGAAAGGAGCCCATCTTTTAGATACTGTAGTGGTGTGCATTTATGATGCCGTAATTTACTCAAAATGAGGAAAATAGGAAAAAAAATGCATCATCGACATCCATTGAACTTCTGTCTTTACAAACACCTTTTATTACCAAAATGATGAAGCATTACAGTATCACCAAAAGTAGGCGTAGGACTAAACTCTTCAATATCCTTCTAATATATTTGTAGATTCTATCAATATAACAACACAGTCCATACTAGGGACGGCTTGATCCACTAGTCAGGACTGCTATTGGTCTGATAATGGTCAAAATTTAAGGATGCAACATCGAAAAAAACTTAACTTTGTGCTCCATGAAATAAACAGAGACACTATCGCCTCAGCAGCAACAGCCCACGGCATGCTGGAAGAGAAAATAATCTATCTGATTGACACTTCAAGTTGCGGTATTGCTGTCGGACATGAAAAAGTTGTATCGAGCCATCCCTAGTCCGTACTAAAGATAATCTTTAGCCTCGGTAGCAAATTTAGCTTCTTAGTTGCTATTTTTTTAATGAAATTAAAAAAAAATTATCAACATATAAAAAAGTTTCAGTCAAATTGGCTGTTGAACATTTCTGGTGGTGTATTTAAACCAAACATGGCATCATTTCAACCTCCTGACCTTTTTGTTTTAGGGAGTATTTTTGATATTAGTGCAATGTTGACTTAGTGCAACTTTCCAAAATGGACCTTTGAGTTTTTGTTTTTTTTAAGCTTTCTCCCACTCACCAAAAAATGTGTTTACTTTTTTTAAAATAAGCACAGAAATTTTTCTCTGCAGCTGTCATACTGTTTGTATCATCAGGAAACAGTTTTGATAACTTTAAAGTGATGGGCGCAGCGTTAAGACTACCGTCTGACTCCAGAAGCTTCTAGTAATCGTACCACGTCGCCCCGAATCTCCTGATAACAGAACAAGTTGAAAGTGATTCTTCAGAGTGACGAGTCTTTCTTGGCAGTTGTGTGATGCCATCAATACAATACTTTAGTCAACAAAGGTGCACAAAAATTTGTAAACCATCAATCAGATTCTATTCTATCTGCAGTGTACAATAAAAATACTTGTGGTTTGTACAATTATACCTTTACATTTATGCCTTGAGCAGACACTTTTATCCAAAGCGACTTACAGGTGGGGGAGGTGTCGTTAGGTGGTCCCTCTGGGAATCGAAACCCAAGACTCTCTGCTTTTTGCTTGCAAGGCAGCCGTGCTAACACCTACACTATGAAACGACATAGTTGTTTTTTTTTGGGGGGGGGGGTTATCACAGCAGGTTGTATGTTCAATCACTAAATTGCTCCAGTAAGCTAGTTTGGGATTAGGAATAGCTATACTGCTCATTTGTCTATGTTTAGTTCAGATAAAACCTATAGAAATTGTTTTTTTCCAACGACACATGTTAAAGGTTAAATACTCTTACAGACTGGTCAGGTTTTTAGTGACATTCCGTGAAGTTTCATGCCTAGTGTCATGTGCTGACGTTTCAGAAGAGTAAATTAATCACGACACTTGGTAAATGTTTTACTTCTTTCCTCTGTCTCTTGCATTGCTGAACTTCCTGGCATGCACCTGTCAGTGTTTGTGTGTGTCTCTCTTTGTGTGTATGTTTGTTAACCTTGCTCGCTTCTACTTTATGCAGTTTCCACAGAGCAGGAAGTTTCTTTTTTTTAATCTTCCAGTTTGTAGTAGACTAAAAGGTTGCAAGAGGCTGCAGAGTGTTTCAGCCTCTCAAATCATCATAAAGAAGTCAGTGGGGAGTATGTTATGGAGGTAGAACTCTGGTGGATCAAAGAGCACTTATAAAGATATAAAAGTTGTAAATATATTCAGAACATGGCTTAAGATCTGTTCAGGTGATCAGTCTGTCTGTAAATTGTGTAGACAAACCCATAAAAAATCGTTTGAGTTGGTCTGCAGAGTCTGCCCCAATATTGATTTCTGTCCTTGGTCCACAGGGCCTTGTTAAAATGTGTCCTTGGTTTATTTCATAATGGATCAATTCCCATGATAAACTATTGCATTTAATTGGGAAAAGTGTCAAAAACATGCAGTTATATTGGATTGAATCACGTTAGACTCTTCAAACAGTCCATTCATTATCCTGATACATGAGCTGAGTGATCCACAGACTGGAATCCAACCCTGACTTGATCTGTAGACAGAGCTTTGGACGTTAGCTGTCGCAACAGCAGCTACACAAGATACGATTGTATCTTTTAATGAAACTCTTTGTTTGTTTTTATACTGTGTGCACAGTAGAGCCACACAAGAAAGTCTCACATTCTCATGACTGAAACTACACATCGAGACAATAGTTACTACAAATACTTTTTATTTGTAGTAACTCAGATGCTTCTGTGTATTTTACGTATGAAAGAGTACTTTAGTTAGTAGTTGTGGTTCATTTCCATTGGTCTGCCAAATGGTGGCTCATGTTATGACTCCCGAATCATTTTTTTCTACCACCGACTGCCACATAATAAATTACCAGAGTGTTTAGTAAAAGATTAACCAGCTGCACTTCTTTCTGCCCCTGTG
>NC_024315.1:5290344-5322659 GCF_000523025.1 Cynoglossus semilaevis | reverse complement strand
ATCTGTCCTCACTCATTGTTTCTACCATAAACAATCAGCTCACAAAGGCATTTCCACAGAATGGTACTGATGTAGAAGAATGAGCTGCGACCAGAACTGTTGATGGTCAGTCTTAAAGACCAAGACCAAGATCCTGGAGTACTAAGGAAACAAACAAAAAATAGTTTTCATGATTTAATGATTTATTTTAGATGGATTCTCAGTGTCTCACTTCCAAGCCAAAATTGGTTTCAATAATCACACTGAAGAACATAATATCTGGATTGTGCATGTTATGATGCTTTTTGCTTAATTAAAGGTTCAGTTTCACTTTTTGTATTTATTTAAATTGACTAGTTGTTTGTTTAAAATGGAATTTTTTAAAAAGAATACTAGCATTTGCAATGAACCCATTTTGATGAATGATGAGTTCTCAGACGGGTCATTTTATGACTCTGCATTAGCTTCAGAATCAAAGCAGATTGGCAGTTAAAGAAGAAAAAGGAAATACTGAAATAAAAGTTGAATCATTGCTCCATCAATGGAAGTTATTGTGTGGCTAAAATCATTAACTGCTTTGTGGTTTTATTGATATACTGAGACTATGTTATGGTTGTTGGTTGTAAAGTACTGCCTTCCTTTGGCCAGAGTTTGAGGATAAAGGGCGGAAGCAGCAGTGACACAGTTGAGCAGAAACCACAGGAAACAACTTGGAGGGAATGTGTGGGCTGTGTGGGGACAGAATAGTGACTATTTCCTGAGTAGTCTACACTCGGGGTACCCCCCCCAGTTAACCTGTTTGTCTGATGTGTCAAGCCAAACAGTAGGTGGAAGAATAGTCTTGAAAATTCTTAAGAAGAAATTAGTTACAGAGTTTAGGTAAAGTGAACTATGAAAGGTGACTTATTCTGATATTAGAATTACACTCCTACATATCCAGTGTTTATATGTTCTGAAACTTCTCCGTACTGTTTATCTTTTTCCTTCTTCATCTCCCTCATCCAGCTGCTATTTTTAATATGTTGCCCCACAGCTTACCCTTCTCTTGGCTGCTACTCTGCAAACTAAAAAATCTCATGCTTTGCAACATCCAAGAAAAAGATGCTGATGGTTGGTTTCAGTTAATCATGATTAATTGTGATCAATTGTCAGCTACCTTGTAGTTAATCCTTTAGTCTTGTGACAGCCGTGATAAAATATTACATAGAATACTCCTAAACTGTTGTCTACACAAAACAACTGCAAAAATAAGAAAAAATAGGAACATTTTTAATAAATGAAATAGTAAGAACTTTATGGTAAAATTAAAATTGTGATAAACGCTTTTTTAAATACTAATTATTGAGACTTGTTTTGAATAGGTCCTAACTCAACAAAATACATCTGTTTAATAAATATTGATTTGAGTTAATTTGTTATTGACCCACAAATAGATACTGTTTTATTAATTTGAAAGCCAGTAATTAGAGAGTTAGACATTTTATTTTAACATTTTATTCCAGAGGCAAATTACTTATTCACTACAAATATTTCTGGATTTTCCCAAGGCAGTGTAATGAGGCTTACATCCTGACCAGCCTTTTCCTTCTGTTGACAGTACTCACCATCCTGTAGCTAATGTAAGATCACTTAGATAGTGTCACAGGAATAAACTCTAGTAAACGGTGACCTGAGTGACTTATGAAAGTCATAGAAGTTGAAATGTTATAATTTTGTGGTACCAGTAGTAGTTGAAATGATGGGAGGCAAAAAAGTGAACAAAAGCGTAATTAACAACTGTACAATTTTGTTCTGTGTTGTTTCCATTTGTTTTGTAGCTCTAAAAAGGATGTGTTGATTAAACTGCTAGCCGACCGTTGTGGTGGTAAATGTTAAAGGATCACAGGTTGACCCTCTTACGCTGTGAAACACAATGCTGAACATAAATGGAGCTTTAAAAAAATATCAAGTGAAGATCAGTAGAAGCATAATTACATCTACTTCACCTTCTGCTCGCTGTTTCAACATGTAGTGGAGCAGCGTCAGCCATTAGCATCAGGAGTGCGATGGTAGCAATAAGCATTGTTGTAGTGACACTTATAATCATTTACAATTATTTTGTACAAACACATCCATTTTAAATGTAAAGAATTATACAGGATGATAAAGTGTCGTAGTTCATGAATCTGTTTGTCTGTTGGTTACGGCACCCTGTACTTCATCTGCCTGTAAAAAACATTTAGGTTATTATTGTTTACTTTTACATTTAATTTACTATTGTTGAACCTATATTTAATCAATAATCTCATAAAAAAACAAGACCAAAGAAGAATACAATAAAATAAATGAAATCAGATTTTATTTTTATAAGAAAAAAACAAAAATATTTTGTCCATTTCAAATCATTTTATTCAAATCATTATTTTACTGCAGTGTTCTGTCACATGGCTTTCTTTACTCATAATATCAAGATTGTGCTGCTACATGCTAATTACGTTTGCTGAAAGCTGAACAATGCCACTGTGAATGTTTTAATCTATATTTCTATTCCATATCCCGTACCCTATTCTTCACTATTCCCATTCAAAATGTTGATAAATGTCAGGTTGCTGTATTAAAATCCCTGTTTTGTTTTACCTCCTATTCTGTATGGAGCCATGTTAGTGTTTCACATCTGTGTCTTTGGAACGAGAGCACAGTTAAAATCGCAGCATTTGATGTTGTCAGTCATGGCATGAATCATGATGTGGGTCACTGTGATGAATGTATCACTTTGGATGTGCTGAAAAGAGGACGCTGAGGACGAATGACTTCATCTGCTTTGGTTTGACAAGTGTGAAAAAGGCTAGTTATGAAATTTTAGTTTGTAGATCTGTTAAAAAAAAATCAGACCACTGGGGTTCTGTAACATTATGGTGTGTGGCAGCCCAGTCAAAGTCACCTTGAATTCTTTTGGAATTAATTAAAGACAGTAGAACACGATTCCTACCAAATAACAACGGCTGCTGAATTTAAACGAGCTGTTGTTGGCTGTACAATGGAGATAATTAACATTCAATTGCATTATCAGCTGCCTAATTCTGCTATTGTTTTTGGGGCAAATTATTTTTATTCAAATGTGTCCTCCCACAGAATTATTTGCAGTTTCAACAGCAGCATTAACACACACACACACACACACACAGTGGAAACTTCATTTTATCAGTATCTACGATTTCATTTTTTTCTTTGTTGAATAATATGTCCCTGTATGTACGATTTCATTTTTTCTTTGTTGAATAATATGTCCCTTTTTTTTTTCAAAAAATTTTCACTATTTGTTCTGTTGCTCATGTAAAAATGTTTAAGTAAATGAGAAGTAGACTTAAATTAAAAAGATATTTTGAACAAAGAGATGTTTACTAAACTGTTTAATAGCCAATGAGATTAGCCACAGAGGTGGATGGAGACGTATTGATTAGGAGAGTTGACACTGATGTGTGGTATCAGTACTGACCTTTATGTTTCATGTGCTGGCAACCAGCAACTATAAGGGACAGTTTTAGTTTTGTCTGCCTTGTAGCCCAGTGGTTTTCCTACATGCTATTCTCCGTGGAGACCATGGAAGACTTTTGGGGCTTTGTGTTACGGCCCAGTAGCTGCTTGGCTGCTCAGCCATGATTAATTCAGGCAGGTCTTTGGGGAGAACAGCACGGCTTGGTTACCCTGCCAGGGATCTGGTGTCGAGCTGCCATTAAGTCAGTGTCTTTATGTGAGCTTTAGCTGTAGAGCTTCCATTCGCTGTACCTGAGGCTAACGCTGTTAGCCCTGTATACCTGCTTCTACAATAGGGCAATAAAGATGAGAGGGTTGAACAATTTGAGAAATTGAAATATATTGCCGACTGTGACTTGCACCAGTGGACGTAGACGTAGAGCAACCCAGTTGCTGGGTAGTGTTGTTGTTTTTACCTGCAGCTGGGCCACGGGTTGATTTTCTCGTCCAAAATTAGCCCTTGCCGCCAGGTGTTTGTCACTGTGTGTGTAGCACTCCCTACTTCAGATTGTGTGCATCCTCGCATTCGCTTGGGCCTCTTGGTCAACTGACTGATGGATGATAGAACGTCAGACTCATTAGTGCCACAAAGTTGCACCCAACATCCATTATTGGCAGACCCCGCTGACATCCACTCCCTCTGCAGGCAGGAGTGTGATTTATCAGTGACTTGCCTTGATAAGGAAAGGAAAGGAGACTGGTCTGTTGCTAGGGGACATTACCTGCATGTGTGATATCAGGAGAGCTGTTACTTCAACACTGGCTTATTGTTCTAACAAGTGGTGACTTTGTCGTTTCATCTGTGTCCTGATGTCGGTGCTGGGGCTCCGAATGACAACGTATACCTTACATGTACAGTGAAGTGAAATTATGGTCCGTATTAAGACAGTGCCTGTGCCGTGAGAAATCGTAGAAAATTATTCAGTTTCACGTTGATGTTCCAAGGGTTCTTTTTTTGTTGTCTTCATTCGTCAATGCCACAGTAACAGTGAGAATGATTAAAAACTATTCCAATAGATGGTAGTAGATAGCTATAGCTATAAAAAGCACTCTACTAATCTGCTTGTATCACCCACCATTTAAAAACGAATTTGTATATATATGTTAGGCAAATTTCTATGGTACAATGAATATGTTAAGGTTGGTAAGTTATGAAAAAGTAATCTTTTAAGTCTTGACTTAGACTTGACATTTGTATCTGTTTTTAACTGAAGCCTCAGGCATCAGAAGCCGACAACCTTTCCAGACAGATGGCATCATTTCTCTGATGTCCCTAAGTGACATGAAAGGATGGTTATATTTATGGGATGAGGTGAAAGGCAAAAATCCATGAGGTTTGTGTCAGTGTTAATGTCACCTTATCCCCTGTCTGTTGGAGCTGCGGTCTGCTCTAATCCATCCCTCCATCTTTTAGTCAACACACACATACAAACACACACACCTGTAGGCCGAGCTAATGCTTCACTTATCAACCTAATAGGACCTGTCTGAGTTTTCTGGACCTGGTCCTGTTGTTTGGGTCTAATGACTGCTGTGCTACTGGCATGGTTCATTTGACATCACTGTTGTTATTTTTCTTATCTTTTTCTATGAAGCAGGGTCCAGTACTAAAGTGTCATAGCACCAAAAACAAAGTGATAAATTATCACTCATTTATGGCTCATACTATTTACTGTCAACAAATGAAGAACATTCCTGTGTTTCTGTGTCATTGACCCTGAAACATACACAGTGGAATAAATTGTTGGTTAGGAGATTAAGATTTAGATTCAGGGTTATATCCCTCACATGTGTCACTGTATGAATTCTTGTAATAATTTTATTTTTTTTAAAAAAGTGGTCTGTGTCAGCTGTTTTTGACAATTGAACCTCCCCTCACTGTATCCGACTATCTCCGTAGTTTTACTGTCACTTGTTTTTTTTTTTCTCTATATCTTAATTTTAATTAATGGAATAATGATGACTCAGCTCTGAGTTTTCATACTGCGTCAGCTGTTTTTGAAGGTCCTCACTCAGAAACACCAGACATCCGAGGACACTGCCTCCTTCATCTGTTTGAGTGACGTTCAGATTTTTTTTTTTTTTTTTTTAAGTGGGCTTTGTCCTCGTTTCCTGAGGCTGGTTTTAAGCACTGTCGTGAGATATAAATAAAATGGATAAACTGTCAGGGACATGTGTTTCTACCATAGCCTTTTATCTAGTTTGCTAGCAACATCCTTGAACCACCATTAGCCTACCGCTCTTATAAGGAGTCTACACATGTATAATGTGTATATATATATACACAATATAAAGCTGCATCTTGTATCAGCTGCACGTCATCATTTACACAATATAAAGCTCCATCTTGTATCAGCTGCACGTCATCATTGCAGTTTAGAGCCGTTTCAGATTCACTAATCCCTACTGTTGTCTTATTCCACTTACATGAAGATCAGCAGACACTGGACGTCCCTGACTCTCTTTCCTGTCTCTCTGTCTGTCTCTCAGCTGGTCGGTGGCCAGTTTGACCTAGAGATGAACTTCATTATCCAAGACCCGGACAGCATTGTGTGCATGGTGGAGCTTTTGGACAAGTGTGAGCCCACCTGCCAGGCTGAGGTCTGGAGCATCTTCACTGCCATCCTTAAGAAGAGTGTTCGCAACCTGCAGGCCTGCACCGAAGTGGGCCTCATCCAACTGGTGCTGCAGCGAATCACCACTACTGACAGCATGATAGCAGGTACTGAGAACCAAACGCTGTTTCTTTTTTTTCCATCCCATTAGCCTTAACCAAACCCTGGGGTCCTTAAATAACACAGTAGCCTGTGACAGGGGACGTAGTGGCTCATTAAGACCAAGTTGAAAAAGTAGCCCAGATTTTCACAAAAGACCCCAGGAAAAAAACCTGTTAGGAGAAGTTAGCTTTAAATGAGGACATGATCAGCTTCAAATATTTTTACGCACAAACTCGAAAAAATTATTCCCAAAATAGGTATTGGAGGGAAATTGGCTCTAAGAGGAAAGGAAGCTTGTGGAAGCTAGTGCAGTTATTTCCATCTCTAGTTTGCTATATGCTAATGTTCTGTTTACATACTTAGAAGACAGAGAGACACAAACTCTTTTGTGGATACATTGGACAGAACAAGGAGACCATCCAGTTTGTTTTTACCACAGAATTTGTGTCCAGTACATCCGCAAATTCGTTTTCAGCTCAGTAAACTTTGTGAACTGGAACATCGCTGGCCTGAAGGGTTAGTGCAGTCGACTAGGAATGATGTAGGCCAGCAGTTAACTCAGCTGTTTGTTTTTTTATACCACAATATATTTACTTTTTATCACTGGGTCTGACAGTATAAACACATGCAGTTTTTTCATAGAGTTCATTGAATTCTGTACTGTAAAGTGTTGTATTACCATTTAAAGTCAACATTGTTGCTGTTGTTTCACTCTTCCTCTCTGTCAGTATTGATTCTGTTTGTACTTGCTGTAGACTTGTTGAATGTCGAGCCCTGTTCTGTTTCCCCTCTGCTTTCACTGCCTTTTGCCGTGTGTTCTGCCCTACAGACCTGCTCGTTGACATGCTGGGTGTACTGGCCAGCTACAGCATCACAGTGAAGGAGCTGAAGCTTTTCTTCAGCAAGCTGCAGGGGCAGGAAGGCCAGTGGGTGAGTCAGATTCACGCCCGGGTGAACTATCCGTCTTGGTCGACTGGGACCTTCGGCGAGGAATGTGGTAGCAACACTTTAGCTGCTGCCTTCACCCACACACACAGTAGATGAAGATGATTCGTGTGAATCCAGACTTTTTACTCCGCACTGGGCTGCGGTCCAAAGCGGCACCACATCACTGACATTAGGACGTCGTGAAATTATGTGTGGACTTAACTTAGCAATATGAACAAAAAAAAAAAGATTTATCTACCATGGAAGACTGGGCTAAATGTGGCTGTAAGAAAACAGCCTCAGTCAGCTTCTGATGTATGATCAAAACAATAAGTGTCTGCATCCAGGCAGGACCGGTGGCACAGACACAGAGAGACAGCTGACGGCAAGGAGAGAATGAGAACAAAACCATTGATCGCTCACAGAGATCATGTTGTTGAGGAAGCTGGGCAAACTTACTCTACCCCCTCCACCACCCCCTACTCACAGAAGCTCTGGTGGTTGTTTTTACTCTACTCCCCCCACCCCCACTCACAGAAGCTCTGGTGGTTGTTTTTTTAAGTGTTCTAATCAACATAAATTAAAAGTTTTACTGCAATTAAGAAAATAATCACCAGTCCCAGCGGTATTGTCAAAATTGGTGCAATTTAAAATGTAATTCCTCCTATAATGGTCAAATTTAGATGTTGAATTAATGAGAGTCTAAATCAGGAAGGATTTTTTTTTAAACTAAAGAGACATGTATTGATTTAGATATTTGGACTGATAAGGAAAGATGTTTTTATTTTTGTTAAATCAATCACAGCTGAGTTGTCCGTCTTTGAACGAGCACACATTAAATCAAACAAATACATGAAAGCCTGATATAACTCCTGAAAGACTAGACCAGAAACAAAGGCGAACCTCATGGTGCGTTCTTCACTCATACTACAAACACGTGCAGTTTGTTCATGGCGTTACTGTTTCATTGAGTTTGACCGTCTCCGACTCCAAACACTATATAATTATTTAATAAGCTGACTTTATTTGACAAGGGAACATCAGCTGATACAGGATGATGTAAAAGATGCTGTAAATAATGTAGAAATCTACTATAGTGCTGTTGTCTCATGTTTAGAAATATATCTTAACTGCTGTATCACAATGCGAAAATGTCCACGTGGATCAGATGGCCTTCTGTTTTGTCTGTAATATAAATCTCTTTGTTCAGTTTGCATACAGTTTTTCCATTAAATCAGCATGCAGAACACACACATCCTATAAAAGTGTTTTTAAAACAAACTCATTATCACTTCTCTTGTCTCTAATGGTGATTTTTTTTTTTTTCCTTCCCTCCATCAGCCCCGTCATGCAGTCAAACTCCTCTCCGTGCTGAAGTACATGGCTCATCGGAACGGTCCCGACTCCTTCTTCAGCTTCCCTGGAAAAAATGCAGCAGTAAGTACAATTGCCAGAATATTAAACATCAACTCTTAGATCTGGCCTGTGTAAAGGAAGATTTCCCTGAATGGGCAGAAATATCCTCCACCCGTCGTCTACCACAAAGTGGAGCTCACTCTGATCACAGCCTCCAACTCTGTTAAAACCTTCTCCAGTTTGTAGAGCCCAGAGGAAAAGCCTGTATGACTTTTTATGGTTATTTTTAATTTATTCCAGCTCTACTGTTTAATGTGTTGCTGAGGCTTTGAAAAATGTATGTTTTTATCAACCAAAATTTGATAAGTGTATGTTATGTGTGTTTACGGCGTATGGCTGCGACCTAAAAATATATTTTGGGATTCTATTATTAGTCAAATATTAACATTTGGTTGATGGTGGTTGTAAAGAAACAGGAACCTGACTTCACAGAATTTAATGGTTAATTTTGCGAAAACACATTAAAAACATTTGTTTTACTATAAAAAATCCTTTAAACTTTATAATTTGGAAACTTTAACATTTTGCACCATTTTATTGCCATTAGGATTCATTTGCATGAGACATGATGAAGCTGTGAGATGGAATATCACAACAAAGTGTGTGTGTTTCTGTGTTTGCGCCTGTGTGTGTAAATATGTGCCCCACTTTATGCTCCATTAGTTTTTGCATATGTACACTCTTCCCCATTTAATTAATGGACTGGGATGAAGCTGCCACACATCAACAATCATCACGTTCCCCCATATTTCTTTTAACATTTTCATCTTTTCTAGTGTATCGTTTATTTTTGTCAACGACGGGTCTGATTCATTAGTGATGAGATCATTTAAATTCTCAGTCCAACTGTTTTCTTTTGATTTTTTTTTTCTTTCATCCTAACAGGCTATAGCTCTGCCCCCCATAGCAAAGTGGCCGTACCAGAATGGCTTCACATTCCACACATGGCTCCGCATGGATCCTCTTAACAACATCAACGTAGACAAAGACAAGCCTTATCTGTACTGGTGAGTAACAGAGACTAATGTAATTCAACTCTGTCTTTCTTTTTTTAGAGGTTAAAAAAACCTATCATTTCACATTGGTGCTAAAGGAAGAATAGCTGGAACAGTCCAGCACAGGAACCTATTACTCTGTATCCGACAAATTGATTGGATGACAGAAAAAAATGTCAGGGTCTTCATTCTAATTAATACAAACTGCATCTGAGCTACAGTAGCGCGGCACAAAACCTCCCGAATGACAGATAGTTGTTCTCTCCGTCAGTATTTCATGTCTCCTCAACCTTTGCTTTCCCTCAGAGGAGCGGGTAAATCAAGCATTTTGATCAACTTATCTTTCAGCAGAAATTAATTTCTCTCCTGAATCCAATTTACACAACGGGGATCTGTTTGGGCTTCTGTAGAGATGATAACCAGCTGAGCAGACATCTCGCTGCTTGAAGGAATCTGTAATGGACGCCCGTCTACAGCTCATTGCCCTTTTATAAAAAAAAAGAAGAGAGAGAGATTAATCCACTAAATCACATGCAGAGGCCTTATCTCACCAGGGCGCTGAGAATGATGGGAAAAAGTTGAGAAGTTATAGCCTTGCTCTTGTTTCCCTTTTCATGACATTTGAAAGTGTTTGTATGATATATTAGAGACCATAACCAGCGGTGCCTTTGAACGTGGCAACGTTAAGACTGAAGCTCAGTGATTGTTCTTTTTTTTTTTTCTCTTTCGCCCTCTCCAGTTTTCGCACCAGCAAAGGCCTGGGCTACTCTGCACACTTTGTGGGCGGCTGTTTGATAGTGACCTCATTAAAATCCAAAGGAAAAGGATTCCAGCACTGTGTGAAATATGACTTCAAACCACAGAAGGTAGGAGAAGAACCAGAACAAGAGTGCAATACCAGTTCTGGTGTGGTGAACCAGCGACGCTGAATGTTAATTGTCCAGAAAATGTATTGCACAAATGAACACTTTTAACGGTTTATAGGCCCACACACACACACACACACACCTGTATTGCACAAATGAACACTTTTAACAGTTTATAGGCACACGCACACACACATGGAAAGTCGGAAATAAATGTAGAGATGGATCTAGGAAAGAAGTGTCACGTCTTCCCTCACTCTGGGGAAAAGCAAAACTAGAAGAAGGAGAAAGGAGGGCAAACGGGATGGAGATGGTGCTAATACTTAAAGTCCCTCCCAGGCACAGTACAAAGTGAACATCATTACTGTCTGAGTGAGCCTCTGTCTTGTATTTGCTCCTGTTTCTCCGGGGCATGAAGGCACCACTTTAGTAAAAAAAATAACCCCATGGGTGCAGAGTGAGGGATTTGGCTGCTTCTAAAGATGATGTTTACGTCATCAACATGTATTATATTACCCATGAGAGGTCGTCAGCAATAGTGGGTTTGGTTTACATTTTTATACCGGATGCCCTCGCTGAAGCGACCCACATGGAATATCTAACCAAGAGCCATTTATTTTATTTTATTAAAATAAAAAATAGCAAGTGCTCCTTTATTGGAATCATATGGTAGGACCTTTTATATTGACATTTCGTACCTCTACACACACCTCTGTGCTGAGGAAATATAAGCCACATTTGAGCACCGTCACACTCTGGGTTTGTAAAATCAGAACAACATCTGCAGATTTATTTCTGTGAAATACTGCGTTTGAACAGCTCACTCCAACCCAACAGTTGTATATACATGTCTTCACATTTCCTGTGTCAGCTCCTGGTGTGACTGTCTGCTCCTTGTTGTTGCAGTGGTACATGGTGACCCTCGTCCATGTCTACAACCGCTGGAAGAACAGTGAAATCAGCTGCTTTGTGAACGGAGAACTGGCCTCTTATGGAGACATCGCCTGGTTTGTCAACACCAGTGACGTGAGTGTCAGCAATGTAGTAGTGGAAATTATTTTTATGTGATATTTATCTGCTTTTTCTATTATTTTTCTGTTATAGTTTATGCTCCTAGAGTCTAAATATGACATAAAAATGTCATACACTACCTTAGGTATTATTATAGATATTTTGATGATGGTTGTTGCGGAACTAGAAACTTAAGTGAAATTCACACCCACATTTTTTGTCTAACGACTAGTTGCTCCTACAGGAATTTCGCAGTTTCTGATTTGATTAAAAAACTGTAAAAATATTACCCAATATAAAGTAACAAAGTAATGAAAAAAAATAAAACCAACAAAAAATTGCCAAAAATACAGGAAAAATATAAATAAAAATAATAAAAAACAAACTTTAATAAATGTATCCAAATGCTATAGTTGCTGAAAAGTAAGTATATAAACAACTAAATCATAGCCTTAAATATAGCAAAGGCTTGGGATCTTTTTTTTGGAAATTTAAGTTGGGATGAAAAGGAGTGTAAACTAAAACTCTCTGCACAAAACTCCTCCTTTCCACCTTTAAATATGGACCTCACAGTGAAAAATGACTCTGTGTGGATGTGAGTACATCTCACACCTCGACTCTGAGCCGTTCACCAGTTCTGTTGTCTGTTCTAAGATTCTTAAATCACATCTTCTTCAGGGGTGAAAACTCCTCCGCTCTCCTCTGTAAACCTATCCATTTGTCAGAATGTCGAAAAAATCAAATTAGAGTCTGCATTTGAAAAATGACCTCAGCACTGTGGCCTGACTCCAACATTTCACATATGGAAAACATTCATTTATCCTGTTGGTGGTGATAATCTGGGATGATGTCATTTAAAAGTTGGTCTAACCACATCTGTTACTTTTCTCTGTCTCTGTATTTATTTATTTTTTTCTGTTTTATATTTTCTTCTTTTTCTTCCCATCCATTTTTTCCTTTTTAAAAATGTTGTCTTAAAATACTCGTCTATCTCAACATCCTCCTCCGCAGACATTTGACAAGTGTTTCTTGGGGTCTTCGGAGACGGCAGATGTCAACCGTGTGTTCTGCGGACAGATGGGTGCGGTTTACCTTTTCGGAGAAGCTCTGAGTGCTGCTCAGATTTTAGCCATTTATCAGCTGGGTCCAGGATACCAGGTATGGAATCTTAGAATTTAAGTTATTCATTCACATTATCTCTCTCACTCTCTCTCTCCTTCTAATTGAATCTAATTTGATTTTATTTGCAGGGCACCTTTAAGTACAAGGCCGAGAGCGACCTGCTGTTTGCCGAGCATCACAAGACTTTACTGTACGACGGCAAACTGTCTTCTTGTATCGCCTTCACGTACAACCCTCGGGCCACAGATGCTCAGCTCTGCCTGGAGTCCTCCCCCAAGGACAACGCCTCCATTTTCGTCCATTCCCCTCATGCTCTCATGCTGCAGGTGAAGTCTTTTATTTTCTTTTTTTTTTCTTTGCATCTGACTCATAAATTCATCTTTACTTCCTCTTGAGAAACTGACTTGTGACCACAACTGTCCTATATCCTATAAATTCTAGATTTATGCCTATTAGTTTTTTTTTCTATCATCTGTACTAATCATATATTGGTTTTCCATCTTTTATTTTTATTTTAAATATTTTTTTAATTGCAGGATACACTGTTATTGTTGTTTTTATGTAAAGCTGAAGAATCCTGTTTTATAATTTTACCTTAGTAAAAGAAAAATATTTGTTGTGACTGTGATGATGGTCTAGTCTGCTCAGCGCTCCTCCTCGATTGCACTCTGCAGTTTAATTGTTGTTGTTCAGCACTTGTGTGTCTATACGCCTCGTGTTGGATTTATGCCTATTAGTTTTTTCCCCCTCTGTACTAATTATATATCGGTTTTCTGTCTTTTATTTTCACTTTTTTTGCACTTGTGTGTCTATACGCCTCGTGTTGTGTCCAAAACTTTTCCCCTTTATGCTCCTCATTCACTTCACACCATAGATGATCAATAACCAACATGAAATTATCTAAATCTCTATAATACAGAGCTGTGGTGTTTTGACCTCAGTGTTTCTAAACATAGACTTTATAAAACGTCCACTCAGTTTTATTGAGGAAGCAGAGTGTGTAATGGTAACATGACTGAATGTGTGTGTTTTTTTTCAGGACGTCAAGGCTGTGGTGACTCACTCTGTCCAGAGCGGCATACACTCCATTGGAGGTGTGCAGGTTCTCTTCCCTTTGTTTGCACAGCTGGATTATCGCCAGCCTTCCAGTCAGGAGCTGGACACTTCTGTCTGGTACACACACACACACACACAAATAGAAACACCACATTATACTGTTTGCTTTGCAAAATGATTAAAGAGTAATAATGAGCTAAAAAAGAAGGATAATAAAAAAATCACAAATTTGAATAATTTTTTCATCCTAAATTTCAAATGTAAAACCTCATTAAAAACTGTTTCTATGGTCAGGATGATGTCATTTTATATTTCAAGTATTTTGTTAATGGTTTTTAAAGGTTGTGTTTTTGTATTTTTTAATAGCTGTAGAGCATTAAAAGTTTATGAAGGTCAGGCTAACCTATGAACTGTGCTGTTGTTTTATCTGCTGACCACAAAGTGATGCTATTTCTAAATCTGCTCTCCCGGCACATCACAAACGCAGAAGCCTCATTCAGTCACAGTTCCTGTTGGACACGTCCTTCACAGTCGAAGGCCTCGTCAGCAGCCCACAGGGTTTGTCGTCTCTGTCAAACTCACTCTGTCTATCTCCCTCTCTCTCTCTCTCTCTCCCTCCGGTAACCGTTTGTCGTTCAGCTGCACTCTGCTGTCCTTCGTGATGGAGCTGCTGAAGAACTCCGTGGCCATGCAGGAGCAGGTCCTGGCCTGCAAGGGCTTCCTGGTCATTGGCTACACGTTGGAGAAGGTGAAGAAAAACACAGCTGTGTTTCATCTGCTGCACAAATGCACACGAGATTCAACCTGCTGCAGCAGTTGCTGGATTTATAATGAAGCCAGCACAGTACCAAGGCTGCTCCTTATTCCCACTGCAACACTAACACACACACTCACACACACACACACACACCAACAAACACCAGTCCTTGTTTTTCGCCCTCAGCTGTATTTAGATTTCACAGCTGAAGGGCACCGTCCTCACCTCACTCCCAGACTGTGTCTTTAGTCCAGTGTTATGTCTCCTTCATCTACACATCGACTGACCTCACTGACTCTCCGTGTCCGTCTGTGCTCCAGTCTTCCAAGTTGCACGTGACCCGCCCCGTCCTGGAAATTGTGCTGGCCTTTTCCAGATATCTAAGCAACCTGCCGAATGGCATCCTGCTGCTGAAGCAGCTCTGCGATCACATTCTGTTCAACCCCATCATCTGGATCCATGCCCCCGCCAAGGTACCCTTTAAAACATGAACATTAGAAATGGCTGCCATTTAAGCTCCACGGTAGACTTCACTTTGTTCCTTTTCCCTCTTTTTCTCCGAGGTTCAACTGACCCTCTACACCTACCTGGCGACAGAGTTCATCAGCACAGTGACCATCTACAACGCCATTCGCAGGGTGGGCACTGTGCTTCAGGTCATGCACACGCTCAAATACTACTACTGGGTCGTCAACCCCCAGGACCGCAGTGGGGTCATGCCCAAAGGCACAGGTCAGTGTGTCAGAACTGTCAAAAGATTATAAATATGTTTATTTATTTGATCATAATAAATCAGGATTAATCGTGATTTTTTTTAGAATAAACATTAGGATACTTGAAAGGAAGAAAACATGTTTTTTGGTTTATAATCATTATAAACATGTATGCATTTATATATGTATCTATATATGTATATACAGTATATATATGTATATATACCATGCCACATACAATGTGTCTTTTTTTTTTCAAGACATTGTCTTCTTCCTCTTCCTTTCAGATGGTCCCAGGCCAAAACCATGTGTCTTTTTTTTCAAGACATTGTCTTCTTCTTCTTCCTTTCAGATGGTCCCAGGCCAAACCACAAGGAGATTCTGTCTCTGAGAGCTTTTCTGTTGTTGTTCATCAAACAACTCATAATGAAGGTGAGCTCAGGAGTGAGGCCAGAGTGAACCACTCCTCACTCATCACCAGAATCCATTCATTTGACAAAGTGGAACATTAAGAAGTTATTACAAGCAGTGATCCTACCATCGATGATAATTGTTTAATGGCTCTTTGATGGAGCTCTCTGATTGCACTCCACTATAATGCAACGTGCCTGAGAGCCTACTGCCAATTTTTAAATCCCAAACATTAACAGCGTTTGGTAGTAAATATTTCCCATTATACGTATCTTTCCAGGAAGGGAAACAAACAAGCAACTTCGTGTAAACTATATATTCTTCTGTCTGGAATATTTCATGCTAGTGTCACCGGTTTGACTACAGTAGTGCATTTATCTGATGAAATATATGTCAACCACATGCTGGTTGTAAAACACCATTAAACGAGTAAAGCAGTTGTGATGGGATCTGTTTTTTTTTTTTCAATTCTAGGATCATGGAGTCAAAGACGACGAGCTGCAGAGCATCCTCAACTACCTCCTCACCATGCACGAGGTAGGAATCGTCAGCATTATCATTAAAACATGCAGGTGATGCCTCACCACCAGGTGGCGCAGTATTGTCAGCATTATCATTAAAACACGCAGGTGATGCCTCACCACCAGGTGGCGACCTAACACTACTGTAACGTACTGTAGCTTCCCTTTAATCTGGGAGGCAAACGGTTCTGCTACAGCAGGATTTAGTAGTGTTTATTTGATGTCCATATATATTGATATATAAATACATACATACAATATATGCACAAATAAATATGTTAAATCCATCATGTTAACTGTTTTCCTCCCTGTCCAACAGGATGACAATCTCATGGACGTCCTGCAGTTGTTGGTTGCACTCATGTCTGAACACCCAGGCTCATTGGTCCAGGCTTTCGACCAGCGAAATGGAATTCGGTAATAATAATAATAATAATAATAATGAGTCTAGTGGGTTGTTGTTGGTTTGTCTTATTAAAGTGTCAAAATAAATGGCATTATTGCTAATTAATTTGCTTTGTTTTAAATCATCCAAACTATTTCTAATGGCTCTGTTTGTATTTTACAGCAACGTTTTATCGAATGTAACAAGTGGCTTCAATGAGGGAGTTTTTTAATTCGTTATTGTTTAATTTTTGCAGAGTACTTTACAAACTTTTGGCTTCAAAAAGTGAAGGAATCCGAGTGCAGGCGCTCAAAGTGATGGGCTACTTTCTCAAATATCTGCCACTGAAGTAAGTACCATGTCTCTGTCATATAATAATAATATACATTTTATTTACTGGACTCAATTAAACTATTTATATATAATTAAACTGTAAGTCTGTGGAACAAACAATTGTTTTTTAATTTTTAAGTATTTTGTTTCCTTTTTTTTTAATTATGAAACCGAAAGAACAGATTTAAGATTGTGTGGTGTTTTTTTAAATAATAAAAAAAATCCTTTCTTGAGTTTTTTAAATTTATTTTTTATTGATTAATAGACATTTTAGGTGACCCCATTTGAATTTTTTAAATTTATTTTTTATTGATTATTAGACATTTTAGGTGACCCCATTTGCATTCCAGGTCAAAGAACACTGTATTATGCTTTTGTGTAGTCACCATGTCTAATATTTTTCATGAGCAACTTCAGACAGAAACCCTCGATGACATTCTGGTGGTGTCTCATTGTGCCACGCTTTAATGTTTGCCAGCTATGCCACATGATCTCCAGCAGCACACAGGCCTGTTTCAGTTACACTTTGAAGCCTTTGGATAAAGATGTGAATACTGCACCATAAGGAGATCTGCAGACAGTTTACAGATACATTTTTAAACGTTGGAATTGATACACGATGAGAGATGAAAGGCTTTTAAGGGCAGCGTTGCTCTCGCATGGACAGCAGGGATTCTCTTTTTCATTTCCTCCATGTCAGAAATCAGCTGGAGCTCATCGGATACGTGCCGCAGTGCAGAGAGAGTCGTTTGTCTCGTCAGAAAAGTCAACAAAGCGCATTACCTTCGTTTGTGGCTATAACCCATAAAATGAAATCTTGGAAATGAGAACAGTTTTTTGTACTTGTTTAGTGAAAGCTCTGTGTTGTTGTCTTAACATGAGTCGCCCTGCTCTGTTTTTCTGACCAAACTTGGACTTTCTCATGTCCTACTCAGGAGGAAGTCTGAGGTCATGCTGAGTCACGGCCTCTTCTCCCTGCTCACTGAACGCCTGATGCTGCACTCCAGCCAGTTCTCCATGACAACGTACAACGTGCTCTTTGAGGTCAGTCGTCTGCCTCTGCTAACACTGCGGGCCTGTTGTTCTGTACAAACTGAAACCATCAGACAACAACAGTACTACACAGTAGTATACACTGCCTTATCCAGAGTATATAATTACAACACATTTTCTCTGTCTTATTTACTGCCGTGATGTCGTAGTCGTGTAGCCCTGGGTTCAAAACTAAAATATGGGAAAACACATTAACCAATATATTGCGTCCCATCACATGCATACATAAACCCGATGTGACAGTTATTCAGCAACATAATATGTGATCGCGTAACATATCCACAGCCTCGCGCCTCCACAGTGTGGTTTGTTTCTCTGTTATTGCTCAAACCCTCGCAGATATTTATGACTCGAATCCCCTCTGTGTCCCATGGTAGATCCTCACGGAGCAGATCTGCACTCAAGTGATCCATAAACAGCATCCGGACCCCGACTCCACCGTGAAGATTCTCAACCCACGTAAGTGCCTCTTCTGCAGCACAATGCATCCCTAAATCATCCCCTGCAGCGTGGCCTCCACATACCTACACTACGTTTCCCCTGTGATCTCTATATACAGTAAAACAAATGAAAGACGTAAATTCTGCAGCCGGCTCTTATTTTTCCTACAAACGTAAGGTTGATGCAAATGTCTACGGGACGGAAACCCGTTGTCTTGCTCAGTAGAAACGCCCCTGTTTTTTTTAGATTCGTGTAAAAATATAAATGAAAGAAATGACGTCTATTTATTTATTTATTCACTATATTTCAAGCATCACGTGTTTATTTTTCGCACACTTGCTGTCATGTGATTTACTTAACTTAGTTTAGAGAAAGAAAGAAAATGTCTTTTATTTATTAATAATAAAAGTGGGGGGTTACTGCATTGACTGATAATTAATTTGTGAAATTAATCCCAATTTTTTTAAATGTATTGTAATGTAAAAAAAAATACAAAAAAAGAAAATGGCTAATACACGTTGTCATTTACACTCACCGAGGAGACGAAAATGTATTTTAATGTAAAAAAAGAAAAACACAAAAAAAGAAAATACACATTGTTGTCATTTACACTCACCGAGGAGACGGGTTTTCTATTGACCAAAGCTACTTCAGCTTTAACTACTGTCTCTAACCAATATCAATCCATAATTTGAATCACGATTAATCCACAGCTACCACATGATTAATCAAATTCCAACTTGAATCGTTTGAAAGCTGTACTAATAATATATATAAAAAAGGTTCACATTATTCAACTAATGAACAGATGTTTTTAATAAATGGAAAAATAACGTTTAATGTTAAAAGTACAGTATTCAGATGGATGTGTGTATTCTTCCTACTTTCTATCCACACAAAATATTCATCTGAACCTTTTCTCCTCTGTGAGAGCGTCATGGCTGTGAGAAAGCGCAGGATAACGAGCTGAGACAGAATCCCAGATCAGACCCGTGTTCCCGTCCCCTATTTCCAGGCTATTACTTCCCTTCAATTTTATGTGGACACACTGAATTATTTTCAAAGATGAAATCCTAAGTATTCATTTCAGCTCGAAAAAAGAAAAGAAAACACTCTCCGCTCTTTGATACTGGCGTTTCCAAAATACCTCGCAACACAGTTAAATCAGCCTGAAATCCAAGCACTTGCTATAATCACGACCAAAGGTTCTCTTTCAGCCATCCTTAATCTGACAAGGCCCTGCTGTAGTCGCACATTGATTATCCGGAGCCTTTTTTGTGTTAAAAACTCTGCTGCCCAACCATCCTCGACAGACGGTATACATCACTGAAACCCTGTACGGGTTTTTGTACATGTGAGCACATTCTCCGGAGCAGAGAGCAGTGGTCTGTTTCTCCTTTGCTGTGCATTCTCTTGATTTAATCTGCGACAAACTCCCGAAATGGCCCCCTGATTGCAGTCTTTAGTAACGTCAGAGCCAATCAAACAAACCGAGGAAGTACAGTTTCCCTCCAATTAAACTGCAGTGAGAGGGACCAAGAGCAAATGGAAAAAAGGAGGGAATACGCCATCCCTCCGTCCTCATTCCCGGTACATGCTGGGATAATTTTCTGGCGGTAAAGGTTCAGCGACTCATAATTTGAGTGACTAAGGCGTAGAAACAACACAAGCGTCTGCTGGAGTGAGGGGGGGCGAGGGGGGCACAGGTTAGAGCCAAGGTCTGAAGAGACAAGTGAAATCCAAGCCCTGCCGTCTCTTTACACAAAGCAAATGGACACTGACATTGTCTAGATAATTCATCTAAACAGCCAGTCTCTTTGGTTTAACCCAAGCCAAGCTTTCCAGAGAAGGGCCTGTGACTTTGGCTCTCCTGTTTGAAACTCTACCAAAGCCATTACAGTATAATAAAGATCAATAGCTCAGAAGTTTTTTTTTATTTTTTTTTATTCTCCTCTCTTCTTGTATTCCCGCCGCAGATGCAGATTTTCAGGTGTGCACTGCTGGGAGTTCCAGATCATTTGTGACACAATGATTTGCACATGTTGAGACCAATGTCTGATTTACTTGTTGATTTGTGCAGGTGGTGTTTCCAAATCTGAGCTTTTTTTTTAAACGATAACCATTAAATGTAATACTTCCTCCCCTTTATCGCGTTACACAATCGACTTTGCAGACTCGAGTTCTGAGATAAGAAAAAGGAGAATTCTGATGTTCCAGGACAGGGTTATGTTCATTTTTGGAAATCCCTTATCATTTCTTTATCTCTCTTCTCGCTTTGTTTCCCTGAATATTTATAGAGATTCTGAAGGTAGTAGCTGCTCTGCTGAAGACCGCTCCCCCGTCTCCTGAGAGCATGGAGGTGCGGCGGCTCTTTCTGTCAGACATGATCAAACTGTTCAATAATAGCCGAGAGAACCGCAGGTAAGAATCCACGTGAGCGGCATCTTTCTCACCGTCGCACACGCTTCCATTTTGTTTCTGATTTTTTTTATTCATCGTGGCTAGAGGCTCTCAGACTCTGTGTTGTGTTGCAGGAGCCTGCTGCAGTGCTCCGTGTGGCAGGAGTGGATGCTCTCTCTCTGCTACATCAACCCCAGAAACAACGAGGAGCAGAAAATCACAGAGATGGTCTACGCCATCTTCCGCATCCTCCTTTACCACGCCATCAAATACGAGTGGGGTGGCTGGCGCGTCTGGGTGGACACGCTGTCCATCACCCACTCCAAGGTCAGAACACTGGATGAATCCACTCACACAGAGACCGAGACACAGTTTAGAAACACATTTGTTTGTTTTACCGTCCAGCTTTTTTTTTTCCCCTTTCGTTATCCTTATCATTCCCTTTTTCTGCTTTTCCTTTATTTTTCATCACACGCGTCTTCACTCGCTAACACACACTCTCTCTCCCTCTCTCTCACACACAACTCACTATCTCTGTCTCTCCCTCTTTCACACACACACACACACACACAAATCTCCCCCTTTGACTGTAACTGTAACCTTCTTCAGTCTGATTCGAGGCAAACACAGAGCAGATTCCAGCCTAAACCATCAGCTTTTTCGCTCATATGTTTAGTTGCCTCTGTCTGAACCCTGACTCTCGCTGCCAATCAGATTACCCTCACGGAGGCACCGCACTGATAATTGTTTAAACTTTAGTTGCAGTTCTTGAACCCGCAGAGTTTCTCCGTACGGTATTTACGCAGAGAATATCATTCTTTCACGACGCACAGATAAAAATAAACTTCTGGCACTTCTGATTTCCAAAAGTGTAATTCAAAACACTGCCTTAGAAATTAAGTGTTGATATTATGTTACTGCACTCTACTCCAAAGCAGTGAAGTAATTGAGGCTGGTGTCAGATTGTGGTCTGGGGGGTTTTTAAGCCTGGCAGATTGAAAGTTGAGTTAAAGAAGGGCTGGTGATGTGTGTGAGTGAGTGACTGTGTGTGTGTGTGTGTGTGACGCTGTAGACAGGCGTGGTGCGTTGTGAGTGTTGGCGTCCAGTAGGGGGCACAGGCAGACTGCAGGGGAGAGGATCAGTGTGAGGGCAGAAACCAGGCACAATATTTTGTATTTTGCTCTGAAATGCCAACATTTAAACACTGCAGCTCGAAGTCGACAGTGAAGAGAGAATTACATTTTCTCTCTGTAGTGTGAGATTTAAAGAAAAAACAATGACTGTGTCCTTCTTGTTAACGGCAGCAAAATATGGCCATTTTTTTTATTGTAGAAATGTATTTTTATTGATACTGCAGTTGATTATATTTGAACCATCCATTAACAGGCTGTTTTGATTTGGCATTCATTTTTAAAAGTAATCAATAAAAGCACAGGGTTGTATGAGATGGTCCAAGAAGCACGTCTCAGTATTTTTTCTTCTAAATCTCGATTGATGACATATATCACGATATTTCTTCCTTGTAAAATATAAAACAAAATACTGCGAGACCACATATTCTGTACTGCACAGCGATATTATTTGAAAAAAAAGTAAATTTAAAACAGAGCATCCAATGTTTGATATTATTTGGGAAAAAAAATGTAAATTTAAAACAGAGCATCCAATGTTTAATAGGCATATATTAAATAAAAATATAAAAATATTTTTATTTTTTTTACATTAGCAAAATGTAAATTGAATGAAAAACAGACGCAGTAAAAAGAAACAGCCAAAACCAGCAACCTAGCCGTTTGCAGATTATATGTTTGGTCAGGTTTATATATACAGTTTGCATATAAACGATATAGCCTCCTTATATGCTGCCTTTAAAAAAATATATGGATATATCATAAAACGTTGATCTATAGCCCAGTACAATCCAACTACGATACTTCTTACTGTTAATCCTCCATGGATTTATTTTACAAATGTCAATTTTTGAGAGTGTTTAAGCTTTTTTCTGAAAGTTTAAATAATTTAAATTGTTTTACAAAAAATAATAATACATCTTAAAATAAGTTTTGGGAAATATTTAATAATTTAAGCACATTTTATAAAAAATGTATACTTATATCTATATATGTATATATACAAATATATGTATTTCCCATTTGTATTTCTGCATTTAATTAGTGTCTATAACGACTTGTCCTAGATAAACGCATAAACATAATCTGCATTCCCATTGGTTCTTGAATCAAATGATCTAACTAAGCTGATTGAGTGTATTGACTGAGAATATAAATATCAGATTCATTGATCGTTATTTTTTATTTTTGCTGCTCTTTCTCTGCTCCGCTGCAGTTGGCTGGCTCTTTATTTCATTTTGTCTTTCTTGCACATCCGAGCCGTGTTGTTCTGCTCTAGTTTCACCTGTGAGCCACAGCTCCTGTGTGTTGTGGTCTCATTGTGCGTGGCGGCCATGCGTCTTGTCGGCTGTTTATTCCTCTCTGCACACCGTAGTCGCATTTATTTTTTTTACAATAATTGCACAAGATTAATGGTGTTTCTGCTCTGTTCTAATAACAACACACAACACTGGCTTCCCTGCAGAATTGTACGTGTGCACAGTGTGTGAATAAACCCGTGCACTTGTGAAATGTAACACGCACACGTGGTGCAGCGAATCCGAGCAGTGCAGCATTGCATTGTGGCCACCGAGATACATGCATCTGCTATAAAAAAAAAAAAAAGCAAAAGAAACTCAATTGCTATTTTATTGTCCCGTTTGATAGATTTCCTGCCACCTTTGTAGCACCAGAGCTGTTTGTCACTGTTGCTCTCTCCTCCCACTGCTGCAGGGCTGTGTGTGTGTGTATATCTGCGTCAGTGTGTGTGTGTGTATGTGCACATAGCCGTGCCTGTGTGAATGTGAGTTATCAGGCACATTTCTCTTTGCCTTCCTTCTCTCCTGGGCTCTGCTCAGACCTTCTCTCCGATCCCATTGAATATTCATCGGAACCGCGAAAGAACAATCAGAGAAGGAAGGCCTCATAAATACAACCAGCCCAGCGGGAGCCTCTTGATAAGCGCATATATGCATTTACAAATGTGTATCCGCACACACACACACACACGTGTACGTAATTCTTGCACAGACTGCGTGTAGTTTACCCTGTGTTTCCTGTGGTAAATTGTCAGCCGTGCTCGTGTACAGGTGGCGTTCCTCGTCCCACGTGTTTGTTTTGATCGCAGGGTTTAGCGTTTAACAATGTCTTTTGCCTCGTCTCAGCCTTCGTGGTGCATTTTTTAGGCATTACTGCAGATTGTATCTCATTATCACTTATTACTTAACACCTGCTGAAAGTCAAACAAAGTAGATTGATGTTTTTTGGTTTTGCAGCCCAAACCGGATCCATCCGGCTCTCCGTCATGAAATGTTTTGCATTGCATTGCAGTGATGCCTTGATTTGATTTACTCTGAGCTGAGATTTATGTTGTTTTTTTTAATTTGGTCTGATGATCAACGCAAAACAGCAAAACACAAAAAAATAATCTCTACTGTGTTTTTTTTTTTACCCTTGTTGATTTTTTTACAGCACTGTCTGTCATCTATTAGTTAGTGTGTCTGGACATAGGTCTCTGACTAGACAGATGTTGCTGCAGGTGGGCACGCCGACACAGCAGCCCTCCCACCATCAACCCTCACACCCTCTCAAGGTGCCCCGTGTCCATCCATGCACACAAATCAGTTTGAGAACCAGGAGATTCCCAAAAACAGACAGATCCAGGCGTGAAGGTCCTTCGAGATCATTATTCCCTTACAAAAAATTTCCACAAGGGCAAATAAACCATCACAAGTACAGATTTTTTTTTTTTTTTTTTAAAAGGATGATTATTTTATGTAAAGTAGTTCAGCCTTGTACGGTACAGTGTAAAATCGTGGGTCGAACAGAGTTTTGTAAGTGAGATGTCACATACACACGACCCTTGTTCACAGCTGTAAAAACCAACGGTACAGTGTAAAATCGTCGGTCGTACAGAGTTTTGTAAGTGAGTTGTCACATACACACGACCCTTGTTCACAGTGAAGAGCTGTGAATGGATGCACTGACAGGTGAACAAAGGAAAGAGAGAGTGAACACAGTAAAAAAGCCAATGAAAGATAAGAGCCTTACATCAAGTGTTGACTTGGAAGCTAAAGGCCAGCGCTAACATTCACAGTTTGGAATTTCCATCTTACAAACATTAAAGTTTGCCAAAAAAATATTTATACTCTCTAAAATTAACCTTCAAAAGTGCAAATCTTTGTTTATGTTTTTTTTTTTTGCCCAGAGCAGAATGACAGCTCCAGTAAGTCGTGTGCGTCTATCAGTTGATCTCATGGGCTGGAGGAAAGCTTGAAAAAATGTTTTAACAAGGAGTGAGAAAAGGAGATTTTTGAAGAGTAAGAGAAAAACCACACGGCCAGCACAGTAGTTACAGATGACATTGATTTTGGAGGAGGAATTGCATTTGGCTAATCGGATTAGAACCGCGCTGCCCTCCCCATTTCCCCTTTGTTTTGTGGTTGCCTGTTATCTATTGATCTAAATGTGGACTCCCCTGCTCCTGCTGTGAGGTCCCCCAAGATCACTGCTTCACCACCCTGGTGTGGTTCCTCTGTTTGTTCTGGATCCATTATTTTACAACCAAAAATTACATATTTTGTGCTCATTTGTTTTGGTCTTGTCCATGTGCAGAGAAGGCGTGGATTAGATTTAAGTCGATGTTTTGCTTCGTGATTTATTTTGTTTAAAAGAAAAAAACAAACAAACTAGGAAGTGAAGTTATAGACGTTGTATTTATGTGGCGTGTTGTCTTTCTGTTTTTGATGGTGTGTCTCTTTTCTGAGGCCTTTATGTTTGGCTGCGCTGAACCCAGTTAATACCATGTCACCTGTCACATTAGGAAAGCCCACCATGTTTTTGTACATTACCATAACATTCTTCCATAACCTACCGAAGTCGTGGAGCAGAATGAAATTAGATTAGATCAGCACTCATGTCTTAGCCACCCAGGGCCGTTTCTGTGCGCCGTAGCAAGCGGGCTAAATGCTCTTTTTTTTTTTTTTTTTTTCTTCTCCAAACCACAGAGCCGTACTCTACCTCGGTCTAATGGTAACTGGATCTGTTGCAGGGCTGCATTTAAGGCCAACATACATCATCTTAATGCACAGATTGCATCCTGAATCTATGACGTTATGTGCCGCTTTGCTCTCCCACATAATTTCCATAGCAGTGCACTCTGAATGAGGCCTTTTAATTGCTAAAAATGCTAAATGTCAAATTAGGCTCAAAGTAATGGGGGAAAAGGTCTCGCTGTGCGATCACTGGAAAAGAAAGAGAGAGAGGGAGAGAGAGCAGGACTACTGGTGCATTTAGAGGAGGCTGTACACTCTGAAAACAGTTATGGATTACCAATCACTGCTTCCCACTACAGAAGATTAATGAGCGCCCGTGTAGCAGGCTAATTTAGAACAATAACCCTTAATTAATTACAAATAATCAGCACATTTCTCTCCCTCTCCTTTCTTCCACTTGCACACAGTCATTTTTTTTTTCAACCACCAATCTTACCATTGTTTTTTTCTTCCTTCTGATGTTTCATTTTCTCATTCTCTTTGTTGTTTTTGTTTTTTTTCACTTCCTTTTTCAAATAGCTTCAAGTAAAAAAGCAGAAAAAAGGGTCTGGTACTTACCCCACACCTCCTCGTCCCCCCGCCCCACACACCACCACCACCAGCAGCAGCAGCATCATCTTTGACTTTCTGTCCTCCAAGCTCCGTGATTAATGCAGGTTCTTAAATTAGGCGTGGGAGGATTTGCCAATGCTGGACACGCACTCAGCACAGCAGGCCGACACCCACTAATAGTATCTACCGCTAATCTATGACTGCTTACATGGACGGGCTCTTCCTCAAACGCCACTGCACAGTATTGTTGCTATAGACTAGCAGTCTTGTTGAGCCGTATCAGATGGTGAGGAGGCCGAAGGAGCTCATTGGCTGTTGACAGATGGACATAAGAAAAGAAGAAAAGACAGTTTGAAATGTGTGACATAGTTGTTCATCATTGTTTTGTTTTGTTTTTTTTTTTTTGTCAATATGAATGAGCAATTAATACGTTTAGGAGTTGGGCATATATACTGTATATGTTTATATGTATATAAATATATATGTGTAATATACATATATACATTGTATATATGTCTGAGTGTGTTTATATAATATATGCATATATATGTATATATTGTATGTAGACAGATACATATATAAATCTGTGCTTGTGTGTATTCATATACAGTATATGAAAACATATATATATATACATATACACACATATATAACATATATTATGCAATAATAACTACGTCTTTATATTTGTTTCCTCCAGGTCACCTTTGAGCAGCACAAAGAGAATCTGTCCCGCATGTTCTGTCAGTACCAGAAGTTCGATTCCGCTGGTTCCCCCAGCATAATTCGAACCGTCTCTGGTGCCAGCCAAAGCTCCCAGAACGGAGCGTCAGCAGAGGAGGTGGCTCCCTCCACTGTTATCGAGCTCAGAGTGGACAAGTTGTCACAAAACACCTCGGAGTTGGCGCCTGGTTCCAGCATGGCCTCCGGCGTGCAGGAGACTGCTGATGAGAGGGGAAACGCAGCCATCACTGTGTCCAACATCTTAGCCAGGTCTGACGAGGAAGAGCAGAGTCCTGTCGAAGGAACCTCTCCTTTTGGTTCAGGTGTTGGACAAGAGAGCAGCCCTGCAGCAACAGACAAAACGAACACCGCAGAAGAGAGTGAAGAAACCAAACCCTCACAGTCAGAGGAAGCTGTGACTGAGAGTTCCAGCGAAGACCTGAAAGCAGCCACTGAGCCGTGTGACGCAGTGGACATGAAAGAAGTGGACCTGGTCAGACACCCTGCAGGAGACAACAAAGGTGAATCGGTGAACGCCATGGCAGAAGACTCCTTAAATGAAGAGCAGACGGATTCATCAGTGATTTCAGGACAAGACCAAACATCACCTGAGACTTCAGAGTGTCAGGAGGACGTTGCGGCAGGTGGAGCTTCCATTTTCAAAGAGGACCTGGTCGATGTGTCTTCTGTTAGCGATCAGATCACCCAAAGCGATGCTGAAGAAAACCAAGCCGACTCCTCATCTACCTCTGCTGCTGCTGGAGATGAAGGAGAGACATCGGAGAAGGAGGAAAATAAAAGTGCAGGCGATGAAGGCAAACAGAGTGAAAGTGAAGAAAAAGAGCTCACATCCAAAACTACAGAGGATGAAACTTTGAAGGACCCGATCAAGGAAAACACTGAAGAGAGTCAAACTGAAGCTAAAGCAGTCTCTGATGTGGAGACAGCTGCGTCAGAAACACCTGAGCAACATGTGACTGAACCATCTGAAGAATCAGGTCTAAACCAACAGCCTGCTGCCACAGAATCCACTGTGTCAGAGCAGCAAACTCCGGACACCGCACCACCGTCCACTGGCCAGGCGGCTGCAGAAGGATCAGAGTCCACCTCACCTGGACAAACCGCAGCCTCGTCCGGTACTCCAGAGGGCAGCACAGTGGCCTCCAACACTGAAGAATCTGTCACCAAGACCAAAGAGATTAAAATCGCCAGACTGGATGTGTCCAACGTGGCCTTGGACACCGAGAGACTGGAACTGAAGGAGACCACTACCACAGTATGTACTTTGTGGTCTATGGTTTAAATTCATGGAGTGTGTTTGGTTTCAGTTCGGTTTGTTAATTCTTTATGCATTTACTGCTAATACTCATTGTCACATTGGACTTATTATTATTTCTCCTTTTTTTATCAGTTAACATAAATAGAGCAAATCACAGGAGGGTCCTATCTGTACTGTACATCACTTTGGTCCACTGAGTGATCAGCAAATTAAATTGGATTGGATTAAATTATCTATGACATAAAAACATCAAAAGATTCTGATTTATGCCTTGGAGTCATAATGAAGGGCAAAAAGTCTCTAAAAAATCAACACAAGACAGTGAAATTGTATGTATGTAACCACGAAACGCTGTAGGTAGAGGGTGTCGTAAACCCAGGACCCCGTACTCAATAATGACTGTAATGAATCACGAATAACAAGTTGAAGGAAGAGACACTTCGAATGTGAGCCTCAGTCCATATAGGGAAAAAAACAAACAGTAAGATCAGACAGATATTTGGGAGTAGTCGTTTATCTGTGATCTGTTAATATAGATATTACAGATATCTAAGACAGATATTTGAGAGTAGTCGTTTATCTGTGATCTGTTAATGTACCATTTAAAATAACATCTTCTGACCTCTGTTTCTGACTCCCCACAAACCCTGCCTCATGTTTACGCTGCTTTCTGTGCAGGTTCAAGTTCAGTCAACAACAACAACAACATCATCAGCAGCAGCAGCAGCAGCAGGAAGCTCTTCAGATCAGACAACGAGAGACGGCAGCGGCTCCGCTCCTCGCTCCACTATGTTCCGTATCCCAGAGTTCCGATGGTCCCACATGCACCAACGCCTACTCACTGACCTGCTGTTTTCTATTGAGACGGAAGTCCAGATGTGGAGGAGGTGGGGTAGAACTCATCTGCAGACATCAGACAGACAAGATGATGAGTTTTCATTTCACTCCCTGTTTTGTTCCTGATGGAAACTGTAGGTCAGCTCGAATACTGTACGTGTGATCCAGGATTCTAAAGTACAGAGTACTACAAAAATACACAAAAATACAGCAGACCAGGATCATATCAGTATTATTCCTGACATTTGATAGAGAAGAGCTAATATAGAAATTGATCTTTGAGATAAATAATAAAGGTCAGACCGAGTTGAAGTTTTAACTGTATTACATTTACTTTTTTTTTAATAACTTAATCGTTTAAAAACTGAGGGTATTCAGTTTGTTACAGTTTTGCAAAGAGCATTTCTTTACCATCTCTGCACTAAAGACTTGATCGACCCACTCCTCACTGTGTTGACTTTCCACTGACCTTCTTCATTAAGATCCTCCAGACATTATCAATAGAAAACAGATCTGGGCTGCAGGCAGGTCAGTTAGTCACACACATTGCATATTAATAGAAGACAGTTCATGGCAGACGACCCATCTGAGCACAGAACCAGTTTCTGCCTTTTGGTTCATCACAGATGATGATACGTTTTTTTTTTTTTCTTGGTTTGCATATGTTCATCGGTTTGGAATTAAAAACACTGATTCTGCAGGCGAGCAGATAAAGCAGTGCATTTTTAGCATTCTATATTTGTAACAAAATCGTCTTTATTGTCCTTCTGTCTGGCAGTCACTCCACCAAGACAATCCTGGACTTTGTGAACAACAGTGAGAACGTCATCTTTGTCCACAACAGCATCCACCTCATCTCCCAGGTGTTGGACAACCTCATCATGGCCTGTGGAGGCATCTTACCTCTGCTCTCTGCTGCCACCTCCTCCTCCGTGAGTCACACTGCATGCTGTGTCTGTTCTATTGTCATGTCTCCTTACGTCTGCGGCAGCATACGTACTGATACACACTCTAATCACAGGAAGTCATCCATTCCCGCTGACCTTTGTCAATCGCATTAAACTACAGTTAGCTGCAGCCTAACATTGTTAGTTTGTTTTTGGTCTGCTCTGACCTCAGTGACTATGTGGCTCTCACATGAATCTTTGCTTTTGCCAGTGACCTGACCTTTCTGTCCCATTGTGAATAAATGAAATGCAGTTTTTTAAAAGTATATTCTGTTTTTACAGCTTTTTACTTGCCGTTACACATCGTGAATGAATATTTTTCTGCTGCTAGTGACTTAGCAATAATGTTGGGTCATTATTGATCAAGCTTGACACATACAGTATTAATTAGGTGTGATTTTTTTCTGTATGAAACACAAAAAAACACTTTTGTGTTTCATAATTAGACTGTATGGTTTTCAGCTTGCGGTAAATCCTCCTTCTGTTTCCAGCATGAACTGGAGAACATTGAGCCGTCCCAGGGTCTGTCAGTGGAGGCTTCAGTCACCTTCATGCAGCGCCTCATCAACCTGGTGGACGTTCTCATCTTTGCCAGTTCCCTCAACTTCACAGAGATAGAGGCAGAGAAGAACATGTCATCAGGAGGAATCCTTAGGCAGTGCCTTCGTCTTGGTGAGCACCGTTTATTTTCCCGTGGTAACAACTAAAGTTTCAGAATCACAGGAATATTTTTCGAAACAACTTCCTCACTGTGGGTAAAAGAAATAGGTTTCCTTTGGCATTTCCTATTTCTCATTTTTGTCATCTAATATTTTAATTGTTTGAGAGTTTTTTTTAAAATGAATCCTCAGTATTTTTAGTTGTGGTTTATTGATTTCCACTCACTTGTGAGATGACTCACTGATTATGTTTTTTTTATTTTTTTATCTGCTGCTTTTACTAAGCCCTGTATCCTCATCCTGTTCATCGATCCACCTCATATCATGCGGCACTAGCCTCTCGTGTTAGCCTCAGTCATGGCTCCCTGTAGCCTTTTTGACCCTCCCCTTTGTATTCTCTCTTTCTCCTCTACCTCCGTCTCTCTCCACCGTTCTCCTGCGCTCTCCTCTTTCTCTGCTTGTATCAGCACTCTTATCTTGTTATTATAACCCCACTCTATGGCAGCCCTCTAAAATGGCTGCTATCATGATGTACTGAGTTCTCCGTAATGGCCTTGGCTGTGCTGTGGTGCAGTGTAGCCTGGGGCCTTTTTCTGCCTTCTGTTCCAGGCTATTAAAGTTTCTTCTGACGGCATCAAAAGCCAACACTGGCTCCGGATGAATAAAAGATAATGAAATTCTTACATTATTAATTTTCTGCGGTGAATCATTTCAGCACACACACACACACAGATCTGGATGGTACACACGCATGCAGACACACACACACACACACAGGCCTCGCAATATGCTACAGCAAAACAGGAAATAATATCTATGTTCTTTGTTACACATGTGAAGTCATAGAAAATGCAGGTACCTGGGTTTGCTTTTAGATGCGGAGTTTGTAGCGGAGTCTACATAAAAAAGGACACGTGAGAATAAGAAGCATGTTACACAAAAGAGGTTTGTTCTCCTCAGATATTATCCTCCTGACGCGGCTGTCGTTTGGCTGCTGCAGGAAAGCGATGCCACTGTACCACAGGTCCTGTTTTAGAAAGCAGTCGTTATGAAATGAATATTTGATGAGGTATGCGCTCCCCACTGCTGGCACCTAATCTGATTTTGGAGCACTGTAACAAGGTTTTAGCGTCTCCACCCCTCCCTCGTTTTTTTATACAAATGGTTGTATGAAAGAGTAGTCCTAATGGAAAAAGTGAGCCTATTTCAAGGCGGAATAATTCGCTCCTTCGTAATCTAAATGGCTTAGAGTTGACATTTGTCAGTTGTCAAATTGAGACGGGGAGGGACGGGGGGGAGGAGGAGGGAGGGGTTGGCGCACTGTCTCTCCTGATTACAAAGGTAAGTGTGCCAGTTACTAATACACTAAAACTTGTCATAACACAAAAATTTTTTTTTTGGCCATGAAGGACATGTCTCGCTGCCTACTCAGCATGTGCACAGTGTTACAGTGTCATTTGTTATGGGAGCAGCAGTGTGGGTATGATTCAAGAGCACACCCTTACACTGTGACCTTGGTAGTAGAGGTGGAGCAGGAA
>NC_024315.1:5275717-5290309 GCF_000523025.1 Cynoglossus semilaevis | reverse complement strand
GGCACTGACCTTGTAGTGGCCCCACTTTTTCTCTGTTGTTTATCTCTCTCTCTCTCTCTCTGTCTCTCCTGCTTACGCCCTCTCTCTCTCCCACTGTGGTTTTAGCCAACCTTAGACCTCAGCTGGATGGATTTTCATTTTTTCCAAAATAAATTCTGACTTTCTAAAAATTATTTCACCATTGTAAGAGGATAAGGGATTTTTACAAAGAGATGCACCTTTTCCTGACCTTTAATCGAGGGTCACCAATCAAGGGTCAAAATCAAGTTTTGTTTTGTTTGTTTTTTTTTTTAAGTCTCAGATGATTTATTTCAGTTGCTTTAACAGTGGTGACCACACAGTATTTTCTCATTGACACAACAAAGCATTTCACAAAAAAAAATGTCAACACAAGGATAGTTATATATATATATATATAGACTTGGACAACACACAAACACACACCCACTCCCTCTTTGTCCCTAACCATTGTTGTTTTCTTAGTTCAGGAGCTGAATATTTATATTTGCATTTCCCATAGAGAAAGATTTTACCACATATTGTCCCGTGATTTCTCGTTCCTCTGCTTCTTTCCTAGTTTGTGCGATCGCAGTCAGAAACTGTCTGGAGTGTCAGCAAGCCAAGTGCAAGCAAGACTCCGAAGGCAAAGTCTGTCACTACACAGCTGTGCCCAGCAACATGCTTGGGACGGCCAAGTCTGCGTCTGCACAGGCAAGTAATCCAGATTATATAATCACATAATTAAATGCAGTATTTCCCTAATAAAGTATCATAACCTCAGTAATGTGCTGTTCCTCTGACTTTACTTGCTGACCGGTCAGATCCCTCCACACCCGTTTCCTGGTGTGCGTCCGTAGCCCCGTTGTCCACCAACCACCCAGTGTTATTGCATTAGCTCATAACTTATTATATTACCGCAGTGGTTGCTATTTGTTACACTAGAGCATGTTTTTGTCATTGGCTCTTTGATTTGATCCAGTGACTTCCAGTAAAGTCTTGTTGGTCTTCCCTGAACTGGGTGTTAAAGCTCATTTATAATGCAGCGGCTCTATAGAAAAGCCATTATGTTAAGGACATAATCCCAGGAGACAGAGCTTCCCTAAGCTGTGAAACCTTAAACTACACCATCAAGTGCTCGTGGATATAGTTGAACATAGTGAACGGTGTGAGAGTGCTCGTGCTTTGTGGACTTGACTTGTAGACAATAACATGTGGTAATGGTTTGACTTTTTTTTTTTTTCCCTGTATGCACGCAGAGTCCTGTTGACGCAGTGACAGGTGGAATGTCTCCAGTCAGGGACCTGGACCGACTGCTGCAGGACATGGACATTAACCGCCTCAGGGCCGTCGTCTTCAGAGATATTGTGAGATGTCCATCAAACGCATTCATAACTGATCATACACCCCCCTCCCCACCCCCCGTGCGTCTGTCGGCGGTGAACAAGACGCAGACATTAAAAGTGAACAGATTGTTTAGTGTATTTTGTTTGTTCCAGGAGGACAGTAAGCAGGCTCAGTTTTTGGCGCTCGCCGTGGTTTACTTCATCTCCGTGCTCATGGTGTCCAAGTACCGTGACATCCTGGAGCCTCACAATGACAAGAAGAACCTTCAGAGATCCCAGTCTGCAAAGAGCACAGGTAAACCCTAACCTCAGAGGAAAGAAGTGTCTTGTGGAGGAATATGGAATCAGAAAAAAAACCCTGTAGAACCAAAAGATGTTCACACACTAAACTAATAAGTCAATAAATAGTTTAGTGGTTGACCGACCTGCCTGCAGTCCAGATGTGTCTCTCACTGAAAATGCTTGGCACGTTATGAAGAGGATTAAACAACTGTGACAACAAACTACACAAACCACATTTCGTTGCAAAGATAGAAAAAAAAAAAGAAAGACAAAAATCCCCAAAGGTCCCAAGGGAGGGGTTGGGGGTGTGACTCCTACGCTAGGTCACATATAGATGCATTCATTCCTACAGTATGGTCAGTTTAGAATGTCCGATCCTCCATTGTCTTCATTTATTAAAACAAATAAGTTCAATTCAAAGAAATCTGGATCTTTTAAGTCTTAATAATAAAAATGTGTTTTAATTGGAATAGAATGGTTAGAATAAGATTTTACTGGTAAAAATAAGAGCTCATAAAATTACCGGAATGGCAGATTTTATTTTTGTTGCTATAAAAATGCTCAACCGTCCCAGAAATTGAATTTATAAACAGCAGTTATAGATTTTTGTTGAGGGATTTCATGTGGGTCAGCTGTAGCCGTTTGTCACAGTCTGGCCTTTTAAAAACGGAGCTAAAACTCATTGAGTTTAACAGCGTAGTGCTGCATAACAGCTGTCACACAGCAGCATCTTTTTGTTATGTTGTTGTGCAAAACTCAGAGAAGTGTGTTTATAGTTGTTAAGTTACACATTAAGAGAGACATTTGTTTTGTTTTGTTTTTTTGTTTTTCAGACAGTGCTGCTGTGTCCGGTGTGCTGGAAGTAGAGAACGGCGTCTCCCTCCGCCGCTACGACTCAGGCATCGGTGACGACCACACCTCAACAGCTGTGAGTGAGGCGGACCTGTCATCATCCAGTGTCACTCACGGACCAGACGCCATCTCGGAGGCCTTGTCCGCGCTGTCGTCTGAGGTCAGACCCTCCGGTGCTGCCGGCGATTCAAAGGGCAAAAATGTGAAGGACATTCTCCGCAGCCTGGTTAGCGCTCAGGGTGATGACATCATGGTGGATCCAAGTCTGCTGCCGTCGGCGTTTCTGGGAAGCATGGAGGATGCAGCCCGAGAACAGTCCATTTCTTTTGACAGGTGAGGGCTCACGTTCAAACTCGATATGTAGATTTACTGCAGTGAAATGGCAGAGGAAACGCCAAGGATTCTCCTGGCGTCCATTATTTGCGCACGCAGGTCACTATATCAACCACACAGTAACAAGGAACAAACAGGAGTTCTCTCTGAGATGAAGCTGTTTCTTCTCACACTCTGTCACTGATATTTAACAACTTTGTTTTTCGTCTCACATTAAAGCATGTCTTGTGGTTTTCGCTGACACAAAAGCTTTTTTAATTCACTTTACCCACTGAGGCGTGGGGAGGTTAAAGATCAGGAGCGGCACAGACAGGCCCAGGTGAGAGAAGATGGTCACTGGTCTGGTTTGCATTTGTAGCCTTGATTCTGAGACAGTCTTCGCCGTCACAACAGGCAGAAGGAGAGGGTCGTGACGGGTGAGACAGGGAGAGAGAGAGAGAGAGAGAGAGATGAGAGAGAGAAGCTCTCTGTAGGGGTGATGTCAAGTTAAGGTTCTCTTGTACTGAAGAAGCATTTTTTTCAGTTTTCTTTTTCACACAAATGCTCAAAGACACCGTCTGCCTCCTCCTCCCAACCCCCCACCCCCCAACTGTGGGAATTCCGCTGGATCTCTGTGATCGCATGTCTTTATCTGAGGAATGCTTTGTCAGGTCTCAGAGCTCTCCTCATATCAGGGGGATTAGACTGGCTCCTGTCTCCGGTGTGCTGGAAGTAGAGAACGGCGTCTCCCTCCGCCGCTACGACTCAGGCATCGGTGACGACCACACCTCAACAGCTGTGAGTGAGGCGGACCTGTCATCATCCAGTGTCACTCACGGACCAGACGCCATCTCGGAGGCCTTGTCCGCGCTGTCGTCTGAGGTCAGACCCTCCGGTGCTGCCGGCGATTCAAAGGGCAAAAATGTGAAGGACATTCTCCGCAGCCTGGTTAGCGCTCAGGGTGATGACATCATGGTGGATCCAAGTCTGCTGCCGTCGGCGTTTCTGGGAAGCATGGAGGATGCAGCCCGAGAACAGTCCATTTCTTTTGACAGGTGAGGGCTCACGTTCAAACTCGATATGTAGATTTACTGCAGTGAAATGGCAGAGGAAACGCCAAGGATTCTCCTGGCGTCCATTATTTGCGCACGCAGGTCACTATATCAACCACACAGTAACAAGGAACAAACAGGAGTTCTCTCTGAGATGAAGCTGTTTCTTCTCACACTCTGTCACTGATATTTAACAACTTTGTTTTTCGTCTCACATTAAAGCATGTCTTGTGGTTTTCGCTGACACAAAAGCTTTTTTAATTCACTTTACCCACTGAGGCGTGGGGAGGTTAAAGATCAGGAGCGGCACAGACAGGCCCAGGTGAGAGAAGATGGTCACTGGTCTGGTTTGCATTTGTAGCCTTGATTCTGAGACAGTCTTCGCCGTCACAACAGGCAGAAGGAGAGGGTCGTGACGGGTGAGACAGGGAGAGAGAGAGAGAGAGAGATGAGAGAGAGAAGCTCTCTGTAGGGGTGATGTCAAGTTAAGGTTCTCTTGTACTGAAGAAGCATTTTTTTCAGTTTTCTTTTTCACACAAATGCTCAAAGACACGTCTGCCTCCTCCTCCCACCCCCCCCCACCCCCCAACTGTGGGAATTCCGCTGGATCTCTGTGATCGCATGTCTTTATCTGAGGAATGCTTTGTCAGGTCTCAGAGCTCTCCTCATATCAGGGGGATTAGACTGGCTCCTGTCAGCTGAGCACACTCAGTAGGAAGAGAGGACATCAGGAGAGCTGGAGAACATAGACTAACAGCTCCGCTGGCTGCCTGTGGGAGCCTTTTCATGAGGACTACACGTCCCAGGCAGAGGAAGCACACTTTTACCCCAGCTGGCTTCTAATAGCAGATGAAAGATAGAGGCAGAGGGTTCAAATAAAAATAAAAACCAGGTGGTAAAAAAATGATGAACTATCCATTAACGGATGAGGTCGAGTCAAATCTAAAATAGCCATTAATTATTTCATCTGTTTCTCAGTTTGTTTATGAGATTCTTTCATTTAATGTAACAGAGCCAACAAAAAAAACAAAACGCTTATTAATTATTTTAAGCTCTCCCGCTAAAAATATCCAACAGCCCAAAGCATTCACTGACTCTGGGCCTATATTTATTTTCTTATCTTCCTGGTTTACAGCTCTTTATCAGCCTCCTGCCTCTGGTCCTTGCTCTCTGCCGGATCCACCTACCTCACATAAAGCTGTGCTTTAACAGTGTTTATTATCGTCTTCTAATGACTCCATCACTGACAGCGTCTGCTGCTCACGGCCAGTCTCCCACCGATTCACGCTGCCAGAGCCCGGGCTGACATTCTGCACTGACAACTCCTGCCAAAACATGGCAACTTTCTGCGTGCCCACAGCGCAGAATTTATGGGAGCGATGCGTGAAGAGAGCCGGGCTCTCCCTCAGATAAAAAAGCGGGAGTGGGTCAGAGGGTGTAGTATCCATCCTGATTTATTTACTACTGGAGTCCTGCTGGATTTCTCCCATCCATTTCTCAGCCATGCCCCTGTTATGACAGCCAGTCTGCAAATATTTGCTGACACTAACCAGAACTAAACAGTGTCATTGTACAAGTAAGTGATTTAGGCGGCGTGGAATATGCGAGTGCTGGACGCTGGGATATACATGGAGTAGCTGTTTGCATTCCTGGCTGGAGACGTGCGTGTGAGAGTTGATGTACAGATGAGTCGTGTTGATGCTGAAGTGTTGTTAATGTACCGCTCCGGGAGAGGGTGAGCATGTCGGAGGCAAACACAGCCTAAACAGTGGAAAGCTTCCCTTCAATAATTAATGTCAGCCTACATGTGATGCAAAAAGTCACCTGGCTGCTTCGTTTTAAAGATGACAACTGAACAAAACTAAATTTGTATTTAAGTAGGGCTGAAAGATGATGAGGGCATTTATTAAAGCGATAGTTGAGTTTAAAAGGAGAAATCAAGTCTAATCAGCACTAATTTGACATAAATTGTAGGATACACACGAGAGCGAGAGCCAATCAGTCTTATGTTGTTGGCTAGAAGGCGGGACGTCTGAAGATCTAATCACAGTGAATGAAAATGTGAAGCCAGGAAATAAATCTGGTGAATTTGTGAAATTGTGTCACTAACACGTGGACATATTTGACAGGTCCATATACATTAATGAATAATGTAACACTGTATAGGTCCTTGTTACATAACAATAATAATAATACTAACATATGTTCAATTACTAATAATATTTAACCATATTTAAAATAATAATATCTATTAAAAAGTTTCCTATTTCAATGGTCAAAAAAAAACTAAGAATTTCATAAACATAAATATAAGACAAGTAGTTTGGGTGGTGATAAATTAACTTAAATCCAAACTAATATTCAAATTTTTGTTCTACTGATTGAACTACGAATAAAACTAACTTACAATGCAGTACAAAGTTTCCAACAAAAAGTTTCATACAACAGGACTGTCAAAAGATTGAACAAGTGGTTGAAAATTTCAGTATACAGTACAAGCGTTTGAACAGATAGAGGTGGAGAAGAAGCAAAGAGAAACGCTCCTTTGTTCTTGTACTGTACATTTCTGCTGGTGCAGGGTGATGATAACAACCAGCTCGTGCACAAAGGCAAACAGCTGCAAAGATCCTGTTAGGACTTCTCTGACTCCCATCGCATGCCTACATTCTACACGAAGCACATGTCTGATCTCAACCACACATAAAAGTGACACTGAGCCCGCCGTTTAAATTGAAGTGAACAATCAGGGTCGGTGCGTCTGCACAACGCTGACAGTGTGAGCCAAGTCACTTCAAAGAGAAAAAAGTAAATCCAACTTGAGTCTCTTCAGGCTGGTGACATTAACAAATGATCAGTTTTAGTTGTGTGTCATTTAAATAGGTGGTGTACGTGGTTCAGATCCAGTGAGCGTGAACACATTAAATTGATGATCAGTGTTTGTAAGAAACATATTTCTGGATCTACTGCAGCTCAAATTCAGATTCAGAAGTCGCTCCATGTGTTGGAGTAAAAAAAACTAACAGAACTGACTGACTGAGGCAGCCTGTTGTACAGTAAAAAACAAACAAATGTGACTGTGAGGATTCAAAACAAATCGAAGGACTTCGAGCAAGTTCATTTTCTTTTTTATATAATTTTTATTCCCTAATTGTAAAATGAAATGCAGCCAGTACTGTACATTTAGCAGGAATCTCCAATGTCATAAATGGTGGGGATTGGTTCTTTAAGTCTCAGTTGTTGATTTCAGTTGCTAAAATAATGGGGTTTGGTGGCTGAATTCAGCCCACGAGCCACCAGTTGAAGACCACTGAGATACGCTGTGTTAGCGTAGTAACTGGTGTACTTCCTGCCATGGCTAAACACAAACATACACGAGGAGAACTTTGTAATTCTTATAGCTCTGCTGGCCCCTCTGTTAGTCTCTGTTAGTCCGACTCACAAACACCTAATGTCGCTCAGGTTCATCATCATCATCATCGTTATCATCCAATCGGAACTGGTTTGAGTGTCACATGTCACAGACTTCATAAGAACTGATTTTAAAGTGGTGGGTGAATAATGTTTTTGTGCGTTCTGGCACGAACAGAGAGTGGAAGTGGACATCAAAGACTGGACCGGGGTGTGTACGCTCCCCTCCCTCACACGGGGTGAGCCGGGAGGTTAACACCCCCGAGAATAGTACAGTATTTTTACACACGGCACCACCGACACATCCTCACTCATTCCTACACTTGTTTTGGCTGAAAAAGCAGAGATTACTGGAATCACTGTGCTTACTGCACACATCCATCGCAGGTTAGAGCCCTTAAATAATTCAGCCGCAGCTCGGCAAACACACACACACACACACACATGCAGAAGCACGCACTGCCCTGAGCTCCTGTTTGTGGGTTGAGTGGGGGCCGCTGACGGCTGATTAATCGACTGGGGCGGCCCACTCATGATAAGTGTGGCTAATGACCTCGTGAATAATTCACTGAGCTTTTGCTGTGCAGCAGATGGACGGCAGAATGCGTACACGTATATGTTTCCTGCCAAGCTCACACAGACTCGTTCACTCATATGCATATATTCAAATAAGTTTGGACACACACTCACTCTCGCGCACACACACACCAGGGGTCCTTTCTGCACCCTGCCCCCCCTGCTGTTAACACCTGCTGTGTTTTACATCTGCACCGCTCGTCTTATCACCCTATCATGACCACTCACTGTCTGAACAGAGACAGAAGTTTCCAGATCCTTGGATCTTCATCCCACCTGCTGATCAGATCAAATTTTTCATTCTAACTTTGGTTTCTTAATCTGACACTCGCTCATCCATTTTGCCGTGCATGTGGCGACTGAGAATCACGTGCAGCTTTGTTGTTCTTAAAGATCGTAAATTCACCGAGAGTAAAGGTCCACCGTCCAAAATGCAACATTCGCGGTGACTTTTCACAGATCTGATCAGCTTGACTTAAATCAAACAAAAAAAACGGCCTTTGATTCCACAGCCAGGTATGTGTCTGCGCCGCAGGGAGCCAGACTCAACTGTGCACAACTTGTGTGCTCGCAAAAGCTAACATTCTCCCCTGCATTCTGGGAAAACGTACGTGGCCCAGTCTGTTTGGTCTGGTTCTATTCAGCCTTTGTTTTTCCCTCTCATTTAAATCATGTGCACTTGATGCGTGCCTGCATATCTCTCCGAGTCTGGATTGGTTTGTGTTTCTGAGGGGGAGCAGTAGCCAGTGATTAGAGCCTGCTTCCTTTTTGTCAGCACTGACAAGCCGGGCCAGGCTCTCTGTGATATGGCCAGTGGTCTGTCAGAGCCCTGCTCCTAACTGACAGCTTATCTACATGCTGATTTCCTCCCTGACTGCAGTGCACGGGGCCACAAATATAGCAGTGTCATCCTGGTAACCATGTGTCGGACGTAAGCCCTGTGTGTTTTTATCATTTTAACTCTTTTATGTAAGACTTTATTTTTAAAGTTTTCAGTTAGTGTTTTGGTATATAATCAGGGGAGACGTGTTTTTTCTTTTCCTTTTTTAAATTTGCATAACTCAATTGTGGTTGATTATTTTTTTATTTATTTTATATTTATTCTTTTTAGCTCACATAACTTGCATGTGTCCAGACCAGCTCACATTCCCGAAAATTAGTTAGAGTAATTGAGGAAACATCATTGAATAAAAGTTTGATTAAGAAACTATGAAATAATTGACAAAATAAAATATTTTAGTTAATTTCTAGATGTAGGACTTTTGTATTTATTTGTTTTATTTTATTTTACGGGTATGAAGTATGTATAGTACACACAGCAGAGCTGAACAAACTGTGTGACAGTAGTAGTAGTAGTAGTGAGTCCCAACCTCTGTGCCGCGGGTTGTTAGGGTCATCAGGTGTACTGTGAAAAATAAAAAAATATAATAAAAATTGTTTGGTATCTCCACAGGAGTGTTGTGGTGGCACCTAGGATAGCAGGAAAGGCGCCATCTCCAGGCACCTCCACACCCATCCCAGCAGCCACTGCTTCCTCCGTGTCAGCTGGGACACCTATGGAAGGTGTTGCCGTGGTATCTACCACTGATGCCTCTGAGGGCGTTTCTGCAGACTCTGCAGCTTGTGAGTGGACACACACACACACACACACATTTGTTTATTAATTCTTATTGTTAAGGGTGGCGATTATAATGTTTATTTAAAAAAAAGACTCACTTGATCACAGGAAGCTCTGGCTGAGGAGACCTCGACAGCTTTTCTGCCAAAAATTGACATATTACTTCCTCTTAACATGATACAGTCACAGGCAGCATTTCTAATGCATCGGTGGATCGTGTTGATTGACAGTGATTTTCTAAAGCAGTCCTGAGACCATGTGGCCACGTCCGTCACAGTAAAATGTCAGGACTTTCAAATTAAGCAGCAGTTTCCACCGTTGATTTCTCCTGACTCTGATTATCTGTAGATCATGACCCGGCTTTCGTTTCCCAACCTTGATCCCCAGACCTGTTACCAGTTCACATGCTAGTAAAAAACCCAGTGAGATTAAGAGTAAGATTACAGATTGAGTGACATCAAATTAATTTAGCAGGTGATATTGTTTTGAATGTTCCACCTGGGGACCGATGAAGAACTCCACCAACTTCTGATAATGTTGTTTTTCTCGCCTTTCTGCATGTGTGACTATAAAAGTGTGATGGCTTTTCCATCTGAGGGGAAGTGACATTATCGTAGCGTTAGCAGGGAGTCCTCTCTTTAATTGTGAAATCAGGTCTGTGTGTGTGTGTGGGTGTGTGTTTTAGTGAGGCAGTGGGAGGACTAATGGGGCCGTTCATTTACTCCTTTCTGTTTGAAGGAGCTCCTTTAACTCAAGAGGGACACGCTCACCAGGTCCACATGGCACTGTTTAACACCTTACTTGCAGACACACACACATATGCGTACACACACACACACACACACACTACATTCCAGCCCACATTACTGTCTGTCAGTCCCTGAGAGTTATCCCTGCTCGGAGACTGTCTTGGCTGGAAAAACAAGTCCGCTGAAACACCGAAGGAATCCCCCTCCTCCAAATTCAACTGGGCATTCGCTTATTTATGAGCCACAGGAAAGTGAATTTACTGCCAGATCAATCAAAACCTGGACTTTGTACCTTTGTGTGAGCCCCAGTGTCCAGGATTACATCGTAAAGCACCTTTAAAGTTGCACAATTAAACATTCACAGAAGCAGCCCAGTGGGGTTTAAGTGGGATGTAATGACTTGATGAGGGAGAAAAACAAAACTGCTGTCGTCTCCATGCAGGTGTGACACTGAAAGAATGGCAAATAAATAAATAAAAAAACCAAAAACAACAACATGCTGTTCTGTTGCCAATCATCCTGTTTTGAACTGGGAATTTAAAGACAACCACGATGTTTTCTGACACTCAGACCTCACCAGCTCTTCTCTCACTGGAAACCTGAGGATGAACATATTGTTTTCAGAGTATATCATCCATTATCTGTCCATTAAATGATACTTGTCCCCCCACTTGCCCTATTCAGCCATAAATCCCAGCGTCCCATACATTAGAATGGAGCCTATTGTATTATTTTATGTGAGGCATGTTTCCACACAGGTTTATAGTGCAAGCTTGCTTGTGTAATAAATTGCTGTGCAGGACGGACGGAGGGAGTGTGTGTGTGTTTGTGTGTGTGCGTAGCGTCCTATTCTTGTCCCACATCCAGACTAATAACAGAGTTCTTTGGTTTCCCCCCTGTAGCAGGCGGCCAGGTTCCAGGCAGCTCCAGTCTGCCATCTGTCCCCCCACCGTCCCCTGTGACCCAGAACACAGCCCACAATATGAGGTGATTCATCTTCTTTTCTCCATCTCTTCACACACACACACACACACAAACACACACACAAAGCATCAGCTTTTTATGCATGTCGGTGCACACAAGCAATTATTTATTAAGCACAAACAGTCCTAAATAGAATTTTTACTTTACTTTTTTTTTTTAACATTTTTGTTCCAAAAGTAGTCCAAAGTGCTTGTGCTAACATGTTTGGGTTCCATCTCCTCATTTCACAGTATCTCTGAGCGTCTGGAGCACGCTCTGGAGAAGGCCGCTCCGCTCCTGAGAGAAATATTTGTGGACTTTGCCCCCTTCCTCTCTCGGACCCTGCTGGGCAGCCACGGACAGGAGCTCCTCATCGAGGGCACAAGTGAGTTTTTGTGGTCACACGGTACAGATACAGATACAACAAATGTGGGCCGGGCTGCACACACACGTGGCCTACAACTACATCACCGCCTGTTTTTTTAAAGATACCAGTTTGCCCCGTTCTGCCCTCTCTGCCGATACATCTTCTGAATACTCTCCCCTTTTGAATGCAATAACATCTCCAGGCTGTTAATCCAATACTCTGATGAGGGTATGGTACACCATAGGCTGGTGGTGGTGCTGAAGGTTTCCAGGGGGCCAGGTCAGAGGCCAGGTCACTAATAGCAGTGTTTGGGATGTCTGCTGCCACCAAACAAAATGGAAAGTTGATTGATAGCTGCAGGGGGGGCTGGAGAGAAGGTGGGGGGAGGTGTGGGTGTGTATGTGGGTGTACACGCTGCTGCATGTATGTATGTATGTGTGTGTTTTTCCTTGCGAGTTTGACGGTACATGTGAAAGACCAAAGGCTACTGGGCCTGTTTCACCGTCTGTGCCTCTGCCGCTCACTCTGGACACTCCCGTGGCCCCCTGCCCTCTGAAAGCCCCGGGGCTCACCATTAGGGATCAATTGGACATATGCTGGCCAAGTCGGACTTGTAATACAAAGCCCAAATATGTATTAGTTTACAGTAACATCATGTCAGCTCATTAGGTCCATCAATACTCTCTGATCCTCTGCAGATGGCACATGTTAGCCAATCCCCTGGCTTTCTGCACATGTGCACTCTGTCCACTGTTTCTCTCTGTTTCCAGAACATGTAAAAAAAAATGCATATGTAGAAATGATTCCTGACTCCCTTTGTTTATATCCTCAGGCCTGATGTGTATGAAGTCCAGCAGTTCCGTCGTGGAGCTCGTCATGCTTCTGTGTTCACAGGCAAGTCTGGCATCTTTATCTTTTCTTATCCTTGTCTGCCTCCCCTGATTTATCAGGCTCACCTTGAGTGCAGTAAATCCACAGAGCAGAGTGGACGGCCGGGCCATGCGGCGTCTTATCTTCGCTCCGCACTACCCCGTCTACCTTTCCTCACTCAGGCTGATCTCTGTCTGAGGGCAGAGACACCCGAGAGCAGGCATCTTTGGCTGTGGCAAATATTGGTTGAGGGTCAAGGGTGGCCGACCTGTCTGGGTCACCTTTGACCCAAGCACTGGCCCTGGTGGCCCTGGCCGAGCTGATGAGAAGGGATAATGTAGATTTGATGGTGCTTTGCATTGATTATTCCTTTCTTCTCTGTTGTCTTGTGGGTGTTTTGTTGCCAAGTTTATTTAGCTTCTGTCGGATTCATGAATACTAATTCCGGGATCATAAGTAGGCGTGGGAGGATCAATGATTGGTGATGTCAATGCATCACTCCAGCACGGCAGATTGGCAATAGGCTCTCAGAGCCTGGTTACTGTATGTTGTTTTTTTTCTGCTGACCTTTATCGGTAAATGAACTGGACACACAATACATTCTGTGAATCTATAGTGCAACAAACACACACACACAGTTACCTCATACATGTTTATGTATATACACACACAAACGCAAACATAAATATATTATAAATATATAAAGTATAAATCATACACACACAAACGCAAACATATTATTATACATAATATACATTTATACTTTATATATTTATAATATATAAAGTATAAATGTATATTATGTATGTATGCATATATGTACTGTAAATATAAATAAATATAAACATATTTACATATGTACATACATAATACATACTGTATATGCATGCATATATATATGTATATATGTTTATATATGTATATATATATATGCATGGTTTATATATATATATTTATATATTTGTGAGACTGTATAGAAACTCTATATATTTTCAGCCACACTACCAAATACTTTTATAGCCCATACAAACTATTCAATACAATACCAAATACTTTTATAGCCCATACAAATGGTGATTTATATATATATTTTATTTCTCTGACGTTATTTTTGTCTGAAAATTGTTTATGCCAATATTTATTTTCTATATCTTATGACCAGTTCAGTTACCGATAGTGACATTGTTACTTCTCCGTAAAATATATTTTGAGCAAAGAGATTAGTGGTCTGCCTCCCCATCAGTGGGTGTACACGTTTTGTTGTGTTGTGGACGATGCACAAGTGCCTGAGGTCCAGAGATGAAGGAGGACCTGGAGCTACATGGTAACCCAGAGGAGGGAAGACTGACAGGCTCTAATGCACCTATTTGTCATAACTGTCAGGGTGTTGTTTAATGCTAATCTAATCAAAGGCAGAATCTTGTGGTGATTGCTCCCCAGTCCAGCTCCAGCCTCACTTCCCCCTTAGCTCCCCAGCCAACCCAAGCTATTTCTTCTTTTCTCTGAGCTTCAAGCTACCCCACCCAATCTCCACAGCGCACGCACACATGCTCTTGCTTAGAGAGAGGACTGAGGATTGGCCAGCGTAGTGTTGATTGCTTCAATAAATCATCCAACCAAATTCTCTCACAGCTAATGCAAATGTAATTTTATTGTTGTGTAAAGAGGGACCAGCGGTGGGGGAGAAGGTAGTGGAGATACGCCGCTTCTCACTTGGGAAAAGAGGAAACCCGGGACAGACTTTCCTCTGGGCTAAATCACAGTGTATAATTATGTGTGTGTTGGTTTTTTCTTGTGAGGCTGCGAGAGTGAACCTACTACCGTGATTGATGACGTTATTTAGTAAAGTTTGTTGGGCCCTCTGGCACAGGAAGAGCTCAATTCTCTCACAGGAAGTGCCTCAGTGGCCATCTTGCAGCTCCTTCCTGCCTTCGAGACGAGCGGCCGGGGGAATACAGGGAGATGATTATGATTGATTGATTTTTTTCTTTCTTTCTTTCTTTCCACACCTCTCCAACCCTGCACCCACACCTTCATTGGAGATGTGATGCGATACCATCTCTCTGTGAAATTTTAATTAATTTCCCAAGCTTTGAGATGGAGCGCAGCCAAGGTGAGGGGTCAGGAGGCAGGGGACTGCAGAGCAGTTTTTAATCAGGGATCTTATGAAAGTTGCATTGGCGGCCACATCAGCCTGGCA
>NC_024315.1:5261066-5275657 GCF_000523025.1 Cynoglossus semilaevis | reverse complement strand
AGGGCCATTTTGATCAGACATTAACTGTTTGGGTGGAATGTTGCCGTGTTGTCTGCTTTATTATTGATCCTGAATACACAAAGTGAAGATTAATGAGCGGAAACGATGGCAGCTATTGTGTGATAGACTCTAGTGGTGAAAAGAGAGAAAAATTATCCTTTTTTCCCCACCAATTTGACTGCATTATTTTGGTTTATAAGGTTTTAGCTTGTTTTGTGTGTGAAGACTAAAATTCCTACTAACCTAAACTAAAGATAATTTTTATAAACTAATAAGTTTAATTTAATCTCTTTATTTTTAATTATTTCATGGAGTTTGATTCCATTCCATAGGTTTAGTGTGTGAAGACTAAAACTCCTACTAACCTAAACTAAAGATAATCAATATTTAATTTAATCTCTTATTTTTAATAATTTCATGGAGTTTGATTCCATTCCATAAGTATATGTTTTTTAGGCTAAACTACTCTAACAGCATTACATAAAATCACAATCTCAACCATTGTGGAAGTTTTTCTTTAGTTTTTTTCTAATGAAGCAGCAATGGGAGTTTTCTCCTTACGAACATGGCCACAGTATTCCTTTTTGGTTTCTGAAGGTGATGTGCTTTTGTAAATGTCATGCACAGTCCATGAAGGTGAGAGTGAACCTCGTCTGCCGAGGCTCTTGGATGTACAAAGCCACTCTTCTCATGCCCCTGATTCACTCCGACAGTTTCACTTTCCCTCTCACACTTGTTTTCTCTCGTCTTTGTCATATTTACGACCGTCCCGTTGTTTCCTGGGCGCTCTTCTTGATACGGCTTCCACCCAAAACATCTGATTAATAAATAATGGCCCGCACAGGGGAAAGGGCTCTTCCTATCGCTCGCTGCCATCAGTCCAGAGCTTTGAGAAATCATCTCATCGGACACTGGACAGTCTACGATGAGAAGAGGCCCATAAATCTCCTCAGTAGCTGCATTTGTGTCCTGTAGATCAGCCATTATTGTCCGGCCCCTCTGTCAGCCCATCCATCCTTCTGCCATTTATCAAAGATGCATCCTGTACATGGAGCGGCGAGAGAGAGTGGTGGAGTGGACGCTGCTGGTTTCATGATGGTCAACATGAGGCTGGACAGACTTTTATTCCTCACTGTAACAAAGACACGGTTTCTGAAAAGTTTATTTTAAGTCCAGTTTGCACATGATTCTCATGTTGTGGAGTTTGTCCTCCTTCAAAACCATGGAATTTTGCATCTGGTTCCCAGTGCAAAGCAGGCGTCTCAAACTCAAATTACCCGGGGACACTCTTGCCAAGTACATTTTTTGACATTTAGTTGTGGGTTAATGCACAATAAAAACATAACACAATTTCTCCAAGCTCAAGTTAGATACAATAAAAACACAATTTCTCCAAGCTCAAGTTAGACATTGATTGTTAGTTAAAGAGTGCCCGTGTCCTGGGACTGGCAAAAGCTGTAGAAAAATGTTGTTCTTTGGCATTGTATCGTAAGGTACAAGCTGATACAAAGAAAATGCCATTCTGAGATACTTTAATGTATTTCTTTATATTGTCATTGTCGATCACAACAATAGAAATTAAATGTAAAATTATTTAAATCTGGCTTTAATTACACTATTTATTTTTATTTAAATCAACCCACAACAATCAGGACATCCTTACAGTGAAAAGTTTAGAACGACAAATTACAGTACAATTAATTGGGTTCTAAAAAAAAAAACTATATAAAATATTTGGAAATAGATTTACATAAAGATGTGAAAACTATATAAAATCTTTGGAAATAGATTTACATAAAGATGTGTTTATATGCACAATTCTGTGCTCCCAAATGCTTAAAAACCTACAATACTTACATCACAGCGACATGCAATCTGGTTAAGGTTCTATAAAAGAACATTTTTACTATCGTTGTACAACAACATGTCCAGAATTTAAAGACTGTTTTCAGGTTATTTCTTTTAGCTAATTAAATATATCGACCACACGTCCTAACTACACCACGACTAATGATATTTGTTTGTGTCCGGTGACGTGGATAATCTTTTCAAAGTAATCCAATAACGTCCTTGTTAACCTGCTAATCCAATGATCACACATTATCTTACTCTCCCAGCTTGTCTCACCAACACTAACCTGTTTAACAGATGGACACGTCTCTGCCAGTCAGCAAGGGAGAGAGACATTGACCTCCTAAAACACTTGGCTCTTCCTGACCCTTCACCTTTTGACCTCGGCGTTATAGTACAGAATTACAGAGGCATTAAAATTTAAACTCCTGCTGCCGTGGAACAGGACGAGACAGAATAATACAGTCAACATTAAAAACGTGTCATTAAGTCAGACCAGACTTGTAGCTATTTGTACCAAAAATATAAAAACCCACAGCCACCGTGTTGACCCGTAGGTGAAGTTACTTTTGTTTGTTTTATGACTTGTTCACATGCTGCTGCTTTTTTGTTCTTAATTTCAAGCCTGACGTCTGAATGGCTAACGAGTCATTTATATCTGTCAGTGGACACATTTCTGTGTCTGACTGCTAAGTGAGGCCTTGATGGATCAAGAGCAGACGTTGTATGTTGTATGAGCCACATGGGGAGCTGAAGGAGGTGAGAGAAGTGGCGAGGAATGCGATGAAACGGAGGGACGAAAATACTTTCGCCATCATTCTCCTCACAGTCGGACCCGTGTCCCGCTGTGCAGTGTAAGAGACTCTCAACGCTCAAGATCAATGCAGATCAGAGTGTTATTTTCTTAATCCCTCCCTGTTTGCCCTCGACCCGTGATCCGTTCCACTGCCTCTTTACAACCGTGCCACGCGGCTCAGTGTCCCTGCCGTCACTCCTCAGTTCCGAGGATAATATCGCTGTGTATTCTTTGAAAAGCTGCTCTCCGGTGAGACGTAGAGAAAACACACTAACACCAACTGGCACTTAATTCTGCTGGCTCCCTATCGCTGCCAACTATGCAGCAAGAGCAAGGACGGCGGGGTTTTGTTGTGTTGGAGGACCTCGGGGTCACGGGGTTTTCCTGACAGGAAGTGAAGTCTAGCTGAGAGGGGAGAGTGGGACGAGAGACTCCTAAAAAAAAAAAAAACTAAGTGGGTTTTTATATATGATTTCTAGGCCATTTTACAGTCAGCTGGCTCCAAGTGGCATGGAACTACAGGCTCTCAAGTGACAAGAAGTTTTTTTAAAAATTTACACACAACATTTAGTCCCGTTTCAAATAAATGCATTTTCATGACAGAGCCCTCTCCTTTTGACAAGCACTGGTAATGTAATGTTTTCCTACTCGACAGGTCCCATTACAAGACCGTGGAATGTGTTCTTATGGTCCCCCCCCGCTGTCCTCCCTCAGCCGTCCCACTGATAAAATCATATCTTATCTCAGCTCAAGAGCTGCATTTTTGACTGTAGTAAAAGAAAATATATAAAAGTCTTAGGCGTGATTTATTCATCCCTCAGCACACCTACGAGGCCAACGGCAGTGTTCGGAGTTGGATCAAGTATTTCTCAAGTGCTTTTATACAGAGCAGGGAGTTTTTAACACAGTATTTCTGGTCGTACTACTTGCCTTCAGGAAGCCAGTAGAAGCCGCAGTCAAATTCTTGAATTATTGTTTTTGTACCCAGTTTTAGATACACCTCCCTTAGTTGTTTTTTGTCGATTTATTTTTTTTTGGGGGGGGGGTGTAATAATGAAACGTAGTTGTCTCTTGTTGTGGAGTGCACTTTTGGATGGAAAAATTTGAATATCTATTACCATAATGCATTTAATTCTCTAACTTTCTATGGCTCCCCCTGTCTTTTTATGTTGCCAATGCAATAGGTATCAAGGGTAAGGGACTTTTCCGTTCCTGTTCAAAACAAATTGAACCAATTAATAAAAAGTTTGAAGGCATGCAGGGGGGAAAAAGCGAGCAAGTTTTCCAGTATTTTTTTTCTAATTAAATTCTAACTTTCTTTTTGAGCAGTGGTTGTATTCTTTTTTTGTCTTTATTTATGTGTTCCTCAAGCTGTACACATAAACATAGTTTTGGTTTGTATGTTTTACGCAGGGGAAGGCTGACTTCCTGTTTTTGTGTAAGTGTAGTCGAGAAAGTGTGAATGTATAAAGCACCCGTGGACGCTGTAACGTAAATATTTGCTGCTGCGTAAATATTTGGACATAAGTAAATATTCTCTCAGCTGTGAATTTGATCATGCAAACACCAATGTGACTGTCTGTTTCGCTTTTAGCAGATACCATCAGGACACGCACATGTGCTACGCACACGTGTACGACTGTGAGCTGAAGTAGACACGCCAGTGACAAGTTATACTCTGATACACGCAAACACAGCACGAACGGACAAATATGGACGCTACTCAGTCAGAATAATGATGGAAAAAAAACCCCATCACATTTGAACACTGCGTTTCGCCACTTTCTTAGTCACTGCCAAGTACGCATGATCGTTGTTCTGAGCAGACGGCCGATCATAAACATTTCACCCACTCCACTCTAGCGGTTCATTTCCTTCTTGCACTCATAAGACCACAAAAGTTTAATCCAAAAAGTCAAGTTTTCCCATCAATTTTCTTACGGCAGTCAGTCGTGGATTTATTTAAATGGAAGAAGAAGAAGGAGAAAAAAAAGCAGATGCATTGTTTCAGCTTGATGTAGTCTTATTGCAGTCTGACACTGCACATGTAACTGTGAAAGGAGTTATTATAAAAAAAAAATCAGTAGCTCTCAGCCTCTTTTCTATTGCTTATTGCTGCACTGCCACACTTGACAGTTGAATTTATGCTCTCGCTGTCTCATTTGAAGTTGAATTCCCTCAGCTTGTCAAATCAACAAATACTTGTGATTAGGAGTGATGCCACCGAATAGCAAAACTGACTTATTTATTATTTCGAGAGAGCTGAAGCGTTCCTTTCTTCGGTGTTGGAAAATGTTTTCCTTGTGTTGTGGCAGGGCCCATGTTTGAAAGGCAATTTTGCTCTGGAGGTCTGTGTTTTCTCACCACTGCTAGTGGTGTATTTAGATGTTGATTATGGATAATCAGCTGTAATGACGGAAGTGCGTGGCATGTGTGTTTAGACTCAATGCCACCATCGTGGAACACAGGCCGTTCAGACCCGTCTGGACTTCACACTGACACAGGGGGTTTCCATGAACAAATTACAGAAACGTAAATTAATTTTTTTTACTAATAGTCAATACATTAAATATTACCAAATAATAATACTTTCTCTACCACAGAGACCGAGATACATTTTTATACTCGTAGTGTAAGGCTCCTCAACCATCCTTCCCAATTCCTGTTTTATCTGGAACCTTCTCCACCATTTTGTTCCATATTTCTGTTTTTTATCTTTTATAAATGCTCAAAACATGTATCGAGAATGTACGGCAAATACACTGTGGTCATTTTTTTGCTCAATATTCCCCAGCACTAACATAAAGACAATGTTAATTATTGTCAACATTTCAAAGGAACCAGTATTCGAAAATAATCTTTAAACCTGTTACTAACTAAATTTGCACATTCAATACCACTTGATGATTCGTCAACAAACAAAATATTAAATCTGGTCTGACTGGGCGTCTGACCTGAAGTCAAAGCCTCCGTAAACATATAGGGTTTAGTGGTATTTTAAGCTCAATGTGCCAGAGGAACACTTTTTTTCCCCACAGCATGTGCAAATAACATCATGTGCATCAACTATATCAACTAACAACCAAGTGAATGGATGGTGGAATTACTGGATATATAGTGTGCACCATTCTGGCCAAGCGGTGAATGGGTTTAAATCTGTATAATTTCACAAATCATTTTTGACAGCCCGAGGTTTTGTTTCTTTTTCTGACATTTAATGCAACTGTGTATTTATATTCTTTAATGCTGAATATGCACAGTCTCAGGATTACATTTCAACGTAGCCATACGTGTACAAGTGATCATGTGACAAACAAACTCTTGAGTCTAGTTTCTCATCAAGACCAAAAACAGCCCTCTTTCTGGTCCTATCATCTGTTAGAAGGTCAGGTTAAAGGTGAGGGGTCACAAATGGCTGCTTGTATCCTCTCATCAGGGCTGCTGTGGTCATGGCCCCTATCACAGCCATAAAAGCGGTGACACCGCTGACCAGGGCGGCCAAAATCCAATATTCTATCACTGACCTGTCCGTTATTTCCTTTTTGTCATCAGGAGATGTCCCTCAGATCAGGATCATTGCTTTTTTAATTCAACTAGAAAGAGCCATTTCTTAGCCCGTAATGACACCATTAGTCTTGCTATCACCTTTGTCAGTGTCCACCGAAATGCCAATACCCTACATGCTGTTCGTCAAACCTAATTTAGAGCCCAGGCCTTTGGAAGCGATAGTCGCTCTCATTTCTGCTGAAGAAGCAGAAATCCAGCATTTCTGTTCATCTGCGCGAGTCGGGCTTTATTTACGGCATCTCTTCCTGTGGTGCTTTGTCGATACCCGGCAGCTCCGTTCATTCCAGCGTGGGTGTCCGCACCGCCACGGGCTTACACTCATGGTTAATGTCCTTCAACTATAGTCTGTACTTTAACTAGAAAGTCCCAAGGCTGCTCTTACACTTCCTCCAGAGCGAGTCGCAGCCACAGAAATCTCTGCCAGTCCTCAACTCCTAAACAGTTTCCACTCTGAGCCCAGACTTTTATTCCCTCTGTGCCCTCTTTGTTTGGCAGGAATTGTAAACACGGTCAATGTCGATACAGTCGTGCAGGATAAAACAGCACTTGTAAATTGAGGTTAAGTGTCAGATACTAGAGCTGTAACCGACAATTATACTCTGTATCGATCAAGATGTTGATTAACGTCTTACTTTTTAAAATCTACTTTTGTGACAGCCCTTATTAGGACATTTTATCCTGAACTGTACACACCAGGGAGTATTTTTATTTATTTAATTTGCAATGAAATTCAATGAACTTGCACTAAGCAGGAAAATGTTTATATTTATCTATTTTTGACAAATTTACACTCCCTCCATATATAAAATATCTGAACAGAAAGTGAGCAGAGCTTACACTAACAGTGCATGTCTTTGAAAACACTGTCGTTTGTAGGTAGGTTAGTTTTAGTGGATGGTTAAAAAACTCTCAACAAAAAGTAAATTTCAGACCTTAACTAGTATTGTACCGATACTAGTTATCAGTACAGAGTTTGGTGGATTCCTCGTACTAAAGTTAAAATCTGGACTATCTTCATTTCTTCAAGACATTTCAACTCTTATCCAATAGGCTTCTAATCAGTCATTAGTTGTGTAATATATGCAGGCCTGGTACAAATCTCTCATGTTAAAGTGAGGTTTTTAAATCATCACAATCAGACAAATGTTTTTGTGTCAGTGAAAAATTTTTTAGTAAACCGATCTTTCCTTCCGTCTCGTAGCCCTGATATCCCGGTCCCTGTGGGCTCTCTAGGTTTAGGGAAAGGCCAGTCTCTACATAAACACACAGTTTCCTCTATCAGCTCAAGACATGATGACAGCACAGCTCAAAAGAGTTTATACTTCAGCTTCACGTACACACTGCAGGCCTTGTGCTTGTACCAGAGTCATTTACATGCTTAAGTAAATTTGCTTTGTCAAGCATTCTGCTGACATGATTTTTTAAAATCTACATTTGTGACGGCCCTTATCCCTTTAGGACATTTTATCCTGAACTGTACACCTTTTTAAAATCTACTTTTGTGACAGCCCTTATTAGGACATTTTATCCTGAACTGTACACACCACGGAGTATTTTTATTTATTTAATTTGCAATGAAATTCAATGAACTTGCACTAAGCAGGAAAATGTTTATATTTATCTATTTTTGACAAATTTACACTCCCTCCATATTTAACATAACTGAACAGAAAGTGAGCAGAGCTTACACTAACAGTCCTCTTCTTTTACGTAAACAAAGTGTCACGTTTGTAGGTAGGTTAGTTTTAGTGGAGCATGTCTTTGAAAACACTGTCGTTTGTAGGTAGGTTAGTTTTAGTGGATGGTTAAAAAACTCTCAACAAAAAGTAAATTTCAGACCTTAACTAGTATTGTGCCGATACTAGTTATCAGTACAGAGTTTAGTGGATCCCTCGTACTAAAGTTAAAATCTGGACTATCTTCATTTCTTCAAGACATTTCAACTCTTATCCAATAGGCTCCCTCGTACTAAAGTTGAAATCTGGACTATCTTCATTTCAGACATTTCAACTCTTATCCAATAGGCTTCTAATCAGTCATTAGTTGTGTAATATATGCAGGCCTGGTACAAATCTCTCATGTTAAAGTGAGGTTTTTAAATCATCACAATCAGACAAATGTTTTTGTGTCAGTGAAAAATTTTTTAGTAAACCGATCTTTCCTTCCGTCTCGTAGCCCTGATATCCCGGTCCCTGTGGGCTCTCTAGGTTTAGGGAAAGGCCAGTCTCTACATAAACACACAGTTTCCTCTATCAGCTCAAGACATGATGACAGCACAGCTCAAAAGAGTTTATACTTCAGCTTCACGTACACACTGCAGGCCTTGTGCTTGTACCAGAGTCATTTACATGCTTAAGTAAATTTGCTTTGTCAAGCATTCTGCTGACATGACAATTAGTACATGCTTGAGCTGAGGTGAGGTTTTGCGTTGTGATTAATAGCTTTTAAAGGTGTAGTCTGGTAGTTTAAGGCTCAAAACCAAAGTTTTTCATACATCATTTTTTTTCCTGTCCCCAGAGAGGAAGAAGGGGAAAAAGCGCCGTGAGGTTCAGACAGGCCCCATGACCTTGTTGCTTTATTATTCTTTTGACGGTTGTGTTGAAGGTGTTGAAATATTAAACAGAACATGGGAGATGATGACCGCTGTGTTTCCCTTCTCTCGTTGTCCCCGCAAACTGGAGGATTTAAGGTCGACACGGCTGCGGTCAGATTGTTTAGACTGACACCTTGAACCATAACGGGAGTCAAAGAGAGGAGGAAATATGTGTATTTACTTGTGATAAATGCGCGCCCAACGCGGTTCTTTCACTCTTTTCCGACAGTCTGTCGGGTCATTTTACTCCCTGAAGCTGTAGATTAATGTTTGTAGATGATTTTTTTTTATTTAGCGTACGTGGTTTACAGCGTCAGTAAAACTCAGAGAGGAACATAAACTGTGGAGGCGACAGGGTTTACTGACGGAAAACCCTGTAGATGTCGTTAGCACAGTGTTGGTATTTGTTGTCAATGGTTTTGTGAAATCAACATGTTTATATATGTATATATATGAATGTATATATTTATGTATATATGTATATATGTAGAAACATGTATGATTGTATATATAGATGTATTTATATCTATATATAAAAAAACAAGTCTATTTATACTCCATATAACTGCAAACACTCATTCTAGCATTGTTTCCATCAGACAATTCCTTTTTTCTAGAATTCCGGGGGACGTCAGGTCACACCCTGCTTCATTGCCTCATCTAAGGGCTGAAATCTGGTTCCTTTCAAACATTTCTGCAAATAAGAAAATTGATTTTAAAGCTTTAATACCTTTAAGAGGTTTCCATGCAGCTTGTTTGCTTTGATATCAAAATTTAAGGGTCAAAAAAATATGATAAAACCGACATTGACAAACTTTGATTTTTTGTTTTGTTTTTGTTTTTAGGAATGGCAGAACTCTATCCAGAAGAACGCCGGCCTTGCCTTTATCGAGTTGGTCAACGAGGGCAGGTAGGTCACTCAAATTATACGTTTAGTCTTCAAACCTCTGGGACATTTTTTTATTTTATTTCACAGCCCCCGTATTAGTTCCTCCACACCTGAGGCCTTCAGTGTCCCTGAGGCTGTAGAGAGGGGGTGTCCTTTCAAGTTTCTGAACCACCGTCAGGGGCTAGTGATGTAGAAGGGTTTGAGAGCGCGTTGATTGAGAACTCTTGTGTTCAGGCTCCATTCAATACCTGCTCCTCCCAGAGGGGATAGGGAGTGGGAGAGTGGTGAGTTAGAATGTGACACAGGCTCTGATCTCTGGGTTTGCTGCCACACCTGGGAAATGGCTCTTGATTTCCCAATTACTTCTCCCTCAGTATAAACAAAAGGCTGAACCTCAGTTTGTCCTCAGTCACAGATGTCTCCAAATGTCCTGTTTTATCAAACATGATGCAGTAATACACATACACTATGTTAAAGTACTGCGTATCTGCTGTGTTTTACTGTTTGATTATATTATATATACTATATTGACAATTACATTATTATTATTGCTGTGATGTCCCTGCACTATTTTCACTGCATCTCATGTAGTCTGCACCAGTGGTTTCGTGAGGGGCAAGCCCTCTAAGGGGGCCTTTCCAAAGTGAGGGGCAAGCCCTCCAAGGGGGCCTACTGCAGGCGGCATGCAGCAGTTTTTATATTTATTCTTCATGGGTAATTTCAAATCATATTACCTACAGTTGGCAAATGAATTTTAATTTAAAGAAATTGTTCCTTATTGTTGCCACAGTAACAACTTAATTGTAATTTTTCTATGAGAACAGCAGTTTGTAGGGATAACTGTACTGTAAATAAAGTTAAGCTATGAAGTTAGGTTTTTTTCTACCCATAATGCATTTAAATTACAATTCGTTTTAAATGAAGTGGGAGGGAAAATTATGACTGTGTGTAGCTATATTGTCAACATATTTATGCTAATTCCTAAATGATTAATCACCAATATATGATATCAAATAATCCAAAGATTGATTGATTTGAGTTCATATGTGTAGTTACCTTTCTCCCATTCTGAGAGGAGACAGTGTGACACTCCACAGTCTATAACATAGAGTGTCAGACAGTATAGAGTCCGTACCTGTGAAGACCTATAAAGCTGTGTTTTACTGATCCTCGTACAGTCAGAGTTCACAGCAGCATGAAGACGGGCAGTGGCGCAGTTATTGATAGCCTGGCCTGTAGTGAAGGCCATAGAAGCAGCAGAGGCCCCGGCACCTCCGCTCCCCTGCTACCCTGTGCTGAAACAGCAGGCTTAGGTTACATCTACCTCTGACCCTTAAACCCCCACCCCCCCCATCAGCCCCAGCACTGGGCCTCTCCAAGCCCTCGCTCTGGTCCCTGTTCTGTTATTGTTCCACTTTGCACACTTCTGACCTTCGGGGCTTTAGAGAGGTTTATTCGACTTGCGCGCACACACACACACACACCCACAGACACACACAGACACACACAGACACACACAGACACACACAGACACACACAGACACACACAGACACACACAGACACACACAGACACACACAGACACACACAGACACACACAGACACACACAGACACACACACACTGTGCATACATGTTTAATCAACACTGTTGAAAGTAGTTAGAGTGAGTTAGGTTGAGGAAGATATCGTCCCTGTGGTCAGATTCAAACGGTCAACAATCTATTAGCACCTGTCCCCCTGTGAAGGAATATATCTGGTTTGTTTTTGCTTCACAATTAGATTTTCTGCCCATTTTTCACGGTTCTTTTTCGACATTTTACAGCTATTTCATGGTTGTTCCTCTGCTGGTCATCACAGTTTTCTACCAATGTTGAAACAAATATTTTGGACTTGGAAAAACAAGAAATGCATTCATTACAACTGTCTACAAGGACAAGTTTAAACGTTGATTGTTGATGGATATTAAAAGTGTCCAAGTGGTCGTGACGTTCACTCTCTCTCCTTTTTGACAGATTGCTGAGTCACACCATGAAGGACCACCTGGTCCGTGTGGCCAACGAAGCAGAGTTTATCCTCAGCCGACAGAGAGCTGAAGACATCCACAAACACGCAGAGTTTGAGGTAAGACGTGGGAAACTTGTTACCTGGCCTCTAACATAGTGAAATGTTTTTTTTATTCTTCTAAAATTATGATTATATACAAAAACTAATTCAACAAAAAGAAATGTCTCAGCCGTCGCCAGAAATTTGTGATGTCCAAATGGGGCCTCCAGCCAAAAAAAAAAAACAAAAACTGGGAAGCACTGGCTTAATCTGTCGTCAGCTTGATGCAACCTGACTTATTTCTAGGATATTGAAGGCATCGTAGCTTATTTAAGACGTCCTGTCTCAGAGAGCACAACATGGATATTATTCAGTTTAACTGCAAGCAGCTGCACCGTGGGTACAGGAAGGTGATATATGGTGTTGGAGGAGAAACCTGTTAAATCTTTTCTTCTTTTTTTTTTTCACTAAATTTTCACTAAATTCTCAAGTCAAGGAGTCAAAGGGCTTTAGTTTGATATATTTTTTCATTTGTAGGGTACACTTTCTAAATCAAGAAGTTTTAATTGATGGTCATTTTAGTGAACACACTTGATGAAGGAAGTAAAGAGCGTTGGAGAGTGAGGGGATGAAAGATTACTTCCAGCGACTACTTTCAAAATCTGTCAAATTTCAGCCGATGTCAAAAGAAACCCTGAAGGAGAAGTGTTTACTTTTTAAACGTAACCCTTTGCTAATCACGACCGTGCTCACACTCACACTGGAAAAATCTCAGGCCGCAGATCGGACTTGGCACACGCATCACTCAACAAACATTGTGTAGCGTTAATTTATTCCTCTGCCCCCCCCCGCCCGCCCCTCCCTCTCACTCTTGAACTGCTCCCCTGAAACGTAACGTCTGACCCTCCTTCTCCTAACGACGCTCAGCACAAAAGTTGCTATTCACGGCGAGCTGCTGGGCGAGCTCCGTCCTGACCCGTGGGCATCCCCTCGCTGCCCGCTTTCCCAGGTCCAAATCTGTTAGAGTCTCCCTTCTGCTTTCTAGATTTCTCCGAAATCATTTCCTGTCCCACCGAGATCCCGTCTGTTACACTCCCAGGGGGGGTGTATTTTGCCAGTGACAGGAATATGGCATCCTCCCCTCTCCTATGGACTTCCCTCCCTCATTTCTCAGGAACCTGCCAGTACTTAAAGCTGCAGACAGACCTGAGAGGTGCTGCTCTGAAGAGTGGTCTGTCTGTAAACCCGCCGAGCCCAACCTTTCTCCCCCCGTTTTGCTGTAAAATGCAATACTTTTTTTGAAAGGTTCAAGGAAGGGTCTCTCTCTCTCTCTCTCTCTTACATTGGGCCTAAAGTAAATTCCCTCAAGGGTTCTGAAAGTCAATCAGAGGTGGTCGGAGCACAACTCCTGCACATCAAAGTTAGTCTGTTACACAGTGGTCTCCTACCGCTGTAGGCCGCCTGTCCACGTGAGTGACAGCCTGCTCTCCTCAGTTCTATCTCGGCTCCAAGTGTCAATCATTTGCGCAGAATTCCCGGCCGTGAGCTAACCTTATCATTATCAGCACAGAGCTGCAGCGCGATTTGGTTCTTCTGTGGTGATTTTTGCAGATTCTTTTCACACTGCTCCATGTCCACATAAGGAATGGGAGTATGTTGTCCCCCCTGTGAAAGTTAATATACACAATGTCTCAAGAGGTGGCTGTTTTCGTCTGACCCAGTTGCATGTGAGATGACAGGCAGACAGACGGACAGACTTGGCAGGCAGTCTGTGTATGACAGCCTGAAATGATCCCGACTGGACCAGTCTGTGTGTTTGGAGGAGACGTCTCTTCTTTCTTTAAAAACTGACAAACATCGGCATGAGTTTACCAATGTCTGATTTAACACTGTTCATTAAACAAATGTTTTTTTAAATTTTTTTTATAAAATAGTTTTTTAGTGGCTTATACTGTTGGTCTATGTCTCCATGTTACGTCAACTCCTTTGTGTCTACCTGTTGTTTAAAGCTGAGGCCCGCAGCTCTTTCTTAGGCCCAGACTGAGAGGGAACTCCCAACAATGTCAAAAATAAAAGTCTTTAATGTTAGGCCTAGCCTTCTGTATACAACCTCCTTGTTATTTTGCACAGATTCTTACAACAACGTATCGTAGATTTTACGACCCCCACCGCGGTACCCCAACCCTCTGGTTGAAACGATAAGCTGTGGATGAGAATGTAGAAATGAAAGTCCTCCTGCCGTCAGCACGTCTCTCAACATGAGATGAATAATCTTCGCATGTTAAGTGAATCTGGACGGACTAAAAGGCGAGCACCAAGGACGAGGTTTCTGCAGTTCTCTTTCTGAGTAGTGCTGTTCTGCTGATGACTCTGCCAGCTGGGACGACATGGTGGAGCAGTGGTCAACAGTGGTGCTCTATGGCAGAAGGGTCCCTGGTTTGAAACTTAACACAACCTCTGTATCAGAGGGTATGGAGAAAAATGTCCTCCTACTATTTGATTTGTGACGTCAGAGTTTGTGGTCACCATCATTATTTTCAATATTATTTTTTTGTTCAATTCCATTGTTAATTCTGCTAAATTTACTGCCAAATTATATCATCTATTTTCCTAGAAATAATCATAAAACATATTTATCAAAAACAATTCAACAAAAACAGTCTCTTTTCAGATATTAACAGTTGTCATCTGTAGGAAAAAAAGCTAGAAAAAAAACATTAGCATGTTGCCATAACAGGCTGATGTGAGATTGTGTAGTTCAAGAAAAGTGTTGTTTTTGTTGTTGTTGTTTTTTTGTGTCCTTTCGTTCGTAACTCGGCCTTCGTTTGCGGTCGTCCTGTATCAGATCCACA
>NC_024315.1:5248267-5260776 GCF_000523025.1 Cynoglossus semilaevis | reverse complement strand
TAGCTGTGTTTTTAAGCAGTTTTCTCCTCTTTTGTCTCAAAGTAACACTGTTGTTTGGCTACAGTTTTGTTACAGTTTTCTGTTGACTATAATTCCTCCCGTACAGTATATATAACGTGGGAAAGTCTACATTCACCTAAATATTAACAGATCTCGACACATGACTCAAGAAACGAGAATTATTTACAGCGTGAAACCAAATTTATGTTTTGTTGCGTCTCAGAGTTCATAACCATGAGCAGGCATTGATGGAGGAAGCGTTTGATTTAGATGCCCGTTTGTCTGAGAGACATAACATATGCTCGCTCCCTTTCACTGTCTCTCCCTCGCTCTCTCTCCCTTTCTCACTCACACTTTGAGTGGCTCTCAGTGGGACAGAATTGAGTTATCTGTGGCCCTGAGAGTAAGTTATTACAGTGGGCGTAGGGTGAAACAGAGATGGAGATAACTAGGAGGAAATCCAATTACCTTTAAGGGTTCTCTATCTAATAGGATCCTTAATGTGCAGGAGATCTGCAGATCGGACGCTGCTGCCCAGCACTGCCAATGATAGACTCTGATATCTTCCAGCGGCGCAGAGAGGAGAAGGATCCCAAGAAATAGAAAGGAGAAGGAGGAGAAATCGAAACTCCTCCTTTTTATGGGGCTGTTCAGGGATGAAATGTGGTGGGCTCAGTGGCACAAGGGCAGATAAGCAGGTCCAGATAGCGAAGAGTGAGCGAGGCCCGAGTCATTTCTTTTCTTACTCACTGTTCATGTTTTTTTTCCCCTCTTCTTTTTTTTATGCACTCCTTTTGATGCGTCCTCTGCTGTTCCATGAAGTAATTGAATTGACTGTCTGGGAGACTCGGTGAACGCCAGACGACAGCGGCTTATTAGTGCCTGGCGTCATTGTCTTCCCTTCCTTGTAAAACGATCCAGCCCTTCTTCCCACGTTAATGACATTAACATTGAGCTGATGCCCATTGTGCTCTGTTAGCATCGCCCTGCCCTGCTCTGGTAGAAAAAAGCCTTACAAAGCTGAGCATTGAAGCCTCACAAAAGGTTTAGGTTTTTTTCTTAGTAAGGTTTTTTAATAAAAAGTCAATGTCCACATGTATTAGCAGACCGTGAATTTCCATGAACCATGAATGAAGTTCATCCTGCTTTGACTGGAGGTTTTTGTGTTGTCGTTTTAAACCTTTGCAGAAACCCTGCTGTGTTTTTGCAAATTTTAGAAGCCAAATGCCCTAAAGTTATTTCACAGTAAGAAATATTGTCCTTTCAAGGATGTGTAGACAATGTAATCCAACAGGAGCCACATCTATAAGGACCTTGGTAGATGTGATTTTTTTTAGTAAAAACATGCAAAAATAATGAGAATAAAATAATTACTTTTTACATATACATCGTAATATACAGTATATTATGTATAAGGGAGCCACTTACTTTGTGAAAACTCAAAATCTTTTCTTTGATCGTCTTCCTGTTAAATAAATAAATAAATAAATAATAAATTCTCTTCCTGTTAAATAAATAATAAATTAACTAAAGAACAGAATTAGATTAGATCTTTATTAATCCCTTGGGAGTTTCCCGTCGGGAAATTAAGCATGTTGTTCAAACCCACTGTAGGAAACAGAGTTGTTTTTGTTTGAATCCAGAGGCAGTCTGCCGGCTAATGGATGTCTAACACAAGTGTCCTGAGCATCGCTGCCCCCGAAGGCTATTTAAACCTCATCCGGCAGCACCGTGACTGACAGCTGCCACCAACCATAGCTCGCTGTCATGTAATTGTTGCAAGTGTAATGCGTTTTGTCAGCACCGCTAGACTCCCGAGCATCTTATTACCCGTTGGATTTTGAGGAAATCGAAATTTTCCAAGAATTAGCGGAAAATGTTGTGCATTTGTCTGCACCACAGTTTATCAAAATATAACAAATTAATCCAGCAGATATTTTAGAATCCTGGATTTGTATTGTATGAATCTATTGTCTGATCTTGTTGGATTATTTTTCTCTACTGTACATCACAGACTGTATCAGACAGACCTGTAAAAAAAAAAGACGGAGAACTGGGCTGCACGGGGATGGTTGGGGAACAGTCGACTCAGTCCTGCTGTCTTGTCAGCGTAATGAAGTCCCCTGGTACCTCCGCTGCAGCTCCCATCATTATGTTTGACCAGCTAGCCCTGAAATACGACGATAACTTCTCTGTTTCACTTTGACACGCTCCCTTTAGTCACCGGGCTTTTGTCTGAAGAGCTGAAGTTCATCTGCCAATTTTTAAAAATATTCCAGCAGATTTTACAAACTGTATCTCATTTTAATCACTTTGAGACACTCGCACATTTAAGTAACAAACAGTGAAGTGTTTTTTTGATCATTTATTTTGGATAATCATTTCTTACGATGTTCAATCTCAGCCCCGCATTCCTGATCTCTGGGCCAGCGCTTTTCAGGAGGCTGTGTATTTTTCATTTGGTCACATCCTTCCTTCATTTGACTATTTTTCACCTCCACCACGACACATATGATTTTTCACGTGGCATGACCTTGAAAGGGAAGCTGCAGTCATTGTGCAAACATGGCAGCAAAGCAGACTGATGTGGCGAAAGGGAGGCGCAGTTTTGCAGAGACAAGAGGTTTCTGGGTAGGAGAGATGAAGAGGCTGCCAGCTGAGGATGGTGACCAGTCCATTAAAGATCAGCCACAGAGGAGGAGGAGGAGGAGGAGGAGGAGGAGTGTGGGGGTGGAGGAGAGAGATACTTTGATAAGTGTTGTGCCTGCGTTAACCTTGATGGCCACTAGCAATGGGCTGATGCCAGCAGCAGGGATCTGTTTCAGCGGGATTAGATTTTTTTTTTTTTTCCTCTGGTGCTTGAAGAGAGAAAAAATCAATACTTGGGAGCACAGCATGACAGGGGCATCATTTCAGAATTGAAGGGGCTGTCATTCATTGTCATTTGGCGACTTTTGTTCGCCATTGTACTTTTAAGCCCTCATTTTTCTCTCTCTCTCCTCTTCCTATCACTCGTTTCTTCCCCGGCCCATTGTCTGAATTCCCCTGGTGACATTTTATGTTGCAATTTGAAAACTCGAGGGCAAGAGATCAAGTGCAAGAGAATCTCTTTGAAACCAATTGGTGGACTGCTCCGGCATCTACTTTTGTTTAGTTGCCCTCATCCTCCTTTTCTCATTTCATTCTCTTGTCTCCCTCGATCCCCAACGTGTTCCTGGAGGAATCTATTTGTAGTGCATTTGCATTCTCTGATACCAGACAAGGACAAGCCTGATGTCTCGCCTTCCGTAGGACAGTTTTTCCTGCCCGTTTGTAAACGAAACCCTCTGGGAGCGCTTGTCGACGGATGTGAGAAATTGGAGATTCTTGCAGAGCGATAGTCCAGCCTCGGAGAGTGTGCAGCCCTAATGTGGCACCAGTGTCAAGAGATTGCAAATGAAGCACTTTAATAACACCGGTGCCGGCTTTGTTTTCTCTGTGTTGTTCTTCGACAGTATTGTGACAGTTAGCGTGTTGAAGGCTCACTGTGGAACAGCAACACCGCCAGACCCTTCTCTGTCACTCTAATTGATAAACATAGGGTTGATATCTTGTAATGAGGCTCCATTCTCCAGCCTATTATACTGGTTAACCCTCTCAACCCACAGAGGGAGAGGAGGAGGAGGAGGAGGAGGAGGGGAGGAGGAGCAGAGGCATGATCTGACAACAACTACAGCATTTAGATAAGGCTGACATCGATACAACTGAGACAATACTCTTCCTTTTTTGTACAACGCCACAACTGAGACAATACTCTTCCTTTTTTTTTTCTTTCGGCTCATTATTTGTAGCGTCAAAAAAGCGGACGGCAGAAAGACTGCCTGTGTGATCCCGTTCAATTATGTTTGGCGACAACAGTAACGAGCCTTTACCTTTGAGTTTCTGCCTCTCCGTGGGTGTGTGCTGCCATTTGCTTTTGCCTTCACACGACGCCAGCGACGGCTGCTGTTTTCACTGCGGCCCTTTGCAGTGCTCCGGCACAGCCCTGTTTCCTCTCCAAACTCCAGCACACATCCATATTTATTTATTTGAGCCGTGGATGAATTGTCTGAGACACGGCTCAGTGTAATTGACTCGATTAATGCCAGCCATTATCATTTCGTCTTCCCCGAGCTGTCTCTGCCGGGAACACAGGCACCCACACTGGCTGACCCTGTCAGCCGGGCCTTGTAATGGAAGGTGCTGCCCATGATTACAGTGTCGCAAGTCATAAAGGTCTCACTTGCCAACGAGTTGTGCCCTGCTGGCTGTCTTGGTAGTGCAGCTAACACGGCAGAATCTGCCAGCCGTTTTTTTTTTTCTCCCTGTGCTCTGCTCTAATTTGGTAAATGGTATCTCCGCATGTCTTTTTATGGCCTTGTTTTCTTGTCAAAAAGCGGACACTCTGACTGCTTTAGCAGACCTTTTTCAAAGTGCAGAAAAAAGAACATATACTTTTAATTGACTTCTTATGTTTCTTTAACATTCCTCGAATGGAATGAAAGAGGAGCTTGTTTGGAAAAAAAAGAAAAAAAAAGAAGCTAAAAGTGGCCCATAGTTTCTGTCCTTTATCCTGTCAATGAAACAGAAGGTAAACCAGAGCGATGCCAAGTTTGGAGATTGAGTGATTTGGTTAAACTTTCATTATAACATAACATAATAAATCCTTCTTAATACCAGGGCACAGGCTGTGACTTCACATCAATGGAATGACCCCCAGAATTAACAGTGACTTGTCTTTTCCACTTACAAGAAAACCCAGCTTTAGGTTTTAATGCCTGGACTCCTGTGCTCAGCGTTTCTTGGTTGTTATTTTAGGGCCGAGTCAGAGACCTGGGCCATTTTTTTAAATTTCTGCACTGGCCTCTGGCTTTGAAATGAGCAGAGCCCATTACAGCATGGAGGTTCTGGGTGTTTGTGCAGTCTCATCACGCATGTGATGAAGTGTTTGTTTATGGTTATGAGTGTGAACTCAGCTCTGTTGATTAGTCCCACAGACTTTTCATGTCTCAGACGGGGGCAGATGGAGATGGAGGGGTTTTTTTGTTGTTGTTGTTTTTTTTGGTCAAACCTGCTAATAAACCTTCACTAAAAAAGAAAATCTGAACTTTTTTTTTTTGACGAAAGTATATTGACAAATGTAATATTTTTAATTATTATCTTTTTAAGAAAGTATTTTTTTTTTCAAAGTGCAGCACAGTAGTTGTTTGACCCATATATAATAATAACTTTATTTTTCAGAGCAAACAAAGGCAAATACACAAAAAGATTTCAAAATACTAAAGTCAGAATTATTCTATGGTTAATGTCCAAAAAGAATATTTACATATTTACATAAATTTAAAATTAATTTGATTTTTTTTTCAAAATTAATAATACCATTTACTTAACTAAAGTTACTGTACGGATAAATACTAAGGTTTAAAAATGTCTTTCTCACACAGAAAATACTGCATGAAGACCGACACATCTTTTTGTATAAAGACCTGCTTGTCTATAGGTTTCTCTTACACAAAGTGTACATCTGTCTTTTGTGTCTGAAATATTGAACCTTATTGTCTGTATTTTTTTATATATATATAAGAACAATATCAAAACCAGATATTTTTATATGTTTTCCGAATTACTCGCTTTGGTCCAGTTTCTCTGTGTCCCATTCTTCTCTCCCTAACCCTTACATCCAGTGATCAAGATTAATGGGCATGCAATGCAACCATACACAGAGAGGGGGAGCGGGTGAGGGAGGGAGGGAGAGAGGGAGAGGCAAAGCCTTTTCTTGCTTAAATCTGAAACATTTACACAGCAATCCCTCTTCATACTCTCCCTACTCTGCCGTTTCCTAGGTCACAGTGATAGAAGGTCAAGGCCCAATTTAATGCCACACAAAGAGACACAGATTGATAATTAAGGTCCGGCAGCCTGCAGCAAAAGCCCCTCTAATGTGATTTATACCTATTGATTTCCTGTCAGATATGAAATGTTGCTGTTCAAATTGAAGAGGAGGAGCCATTATAAAGCGCTTTACTGCTAACTTTCAGAAAACAGGTTGCATTTGCTGGTGCCGTGCACCTCTTTTAATACTTAATGTGCAACTCTTGTACGTAGTGGTGGGTCGCCTCAGCGTTAATTGGATAAAGACAACAACATGCAGCCATTAATAATTGATTGTGTTTTCATTTTAAGCCCGATGGTTTTCTTTATTAGCTGCACTTAGAGCGCGCCTACGAAAATATGACTGTTCCAGACATATCAAATGGGTTTTGATTTTTGTTTTTTTTTCTTTTTTACTTTGTGTGTGACATGGAAATTATTAACATATCAAATGGGTTTTGTTTTTTTTCTTCCTTACTTTGTGTGTGACATGGAAATTATTCTTCAAAGTTGCCCACAGTTGCTGGGCTGTGAAATAAAGATAGGAAATCAGAGCTCTGTTTCAAATTATGGCTGTTATTTTCAGAAGGTGTTTTTACTTTTGGCATCGCTGCAGAGTTCAAAGGCCTGTTCTGATAACAAATTCCGACAGAGAAAAATGTCCTCCCTGTGCATTGTGGGTATCGTATTATTTGGCGCGCCGGAGGGCATTAGTAAATACGTGTCCACTGTTATTAATCAAGATGACAAGAGGACAGAAATTACCCTATGCTTTTCATTTGCTCCGGCTCACGGGTGACTTTGTCTCAGTGAAAACACTCTGTGCCAGTTTCTGTGTTGTTAGACATTTGTATTTTCATATATATTTTATAGTACATTTTAATTTGTTGCATATTGAAGATTTGTCTTTTTATTTACCCTGTACACAGCTGTGATGCCTTCACTTACAGATAATATAATGTACTTTTTTTCTTTCTTATTCATTTCCAGTCCAACTCTGCTCAGTATGCAGCCGAGAAGCGAGATGAGGAGAAAATGTGTGACCATCTCATCCGCGCGGCCAAGTATCGTGACCATGTGACAGCAACACAGCTCATCCAGAAGATAGTCAACATTCTGACTGACAAACACGGAGCCTGGGGAAACTCTGCCTTAAGGTAGGGTCGCATTTTAGCTCTTTTACCGTACTTGAAATATGCAGTTAAAAAAAAACATCAAGGCCAAGGGCTAATCTTTGTAGCTGAAAATGTAGCAGCGCTTTCTTCCTTTATTTTTTTCAATGAACATTCTGTGTGGGTGTGTACTTTTTCTCAGCCTTGAGAATTACTGAAGGAAGTGCCACGTTTTTAATCTCATCCTGATCTGATCTTTTTCTCGTCCCTTTGCGCTGGTGATTAAATTATATTTGCAGAAGGTGAAAATGTCAGTCGCCGGCTCGAATGATGCATTGGCTCGGCAGGAAGATGAGAGCCATTTAAACAGCCCCACTTCCATTAAGATCACATGGAACCTTATCCTCTTTGTTTGTGTCGCCAAATAAGCAGCAGAATCCAATGTGTCTATTCCCTAATGATGGCTGTTTGTGCAGGTACTGTGTAATAGCGAGCTGCAGAGACGGCCGCTGGCTCGGGCTTGTTAGACTGAGCGGAGTCTCCAGAGACTCGTCTGGCCAGGTTTTGTTTGCTATTGGATCAGGAGTGTATCTGTGGCTGCGCCTTTGTTTGCCTTGATTTAGCCTCTGTGAGGCTGCAGAGTTTTATTTGTCATATTTTCTTCTTTTTTTTTCTTGAATCGCCCTCCCTACCATAGACTTCCTCTAACACTTTCCTTTTCTATTTGTCTCCTCCTCGTGCACTCATACAAGCCTCTGCTCTTTACTATGGAAATTGCGTTCTACAAGCTCGGGCCAGAAAATTCTCCCATTACCGCTCCTTTGTGCTGTTGTGCTATTGATGGTTTTCCTAATGGCTGCCGATGGGCGCAGGGAGCCATTGGCACGGGGCCTTTGGAGTGCAGCGCTCTTTTAATAAATCACAATCAGTCCTGTGCCATTACATCAATAGTTTTGGTCAATTACTGTGAAGGTCAGGTGGTGCAGCTTCACACTGAAGCCTGTGGTATGTGGGCATTAGAGAAACATCTGGCGCTGCAGAGTGAAAAAGAAAAAAGGCGAACAAAAAGGAGGGAAGAAAACAAAAAAAAGTCACACCTGATACCTGCAGGCGTCTCAATATTGGAACTTTTCTTTCTGTGATTCCACTCATACACGGACCATGTGCTGCAGAAACACCGCTGCCAGTAAATAACAGTTGGAGGGGAGAAAAAAAAAAAAAGACACAATGAAACAGAGCACTACATTTTCCAGCTGTGAAAATGAAATCCAGGAGCATGAAGACCAAACCAAACGGTGATTATGACTCTTGGTTTCCTGGGTGTTTAATCCTACACCGCCATACCATAAACATGTATTCCCCAAAGTTTCCATTCAATAAAGATTCTGAAAATGAAAATATTATTTCACCCACACACTGGAGGGAATTGTTGTTTCCTCACAGCTGACGTCTAATATCTTCTGACACGCTGTGACCCGCCTGAATGCAATTTGTGTCTTAATATCCAGCTTACAGCGCGGTTGGCCTCAGGAGGAAGGAGGTGTTACTGTAGGTGCCTCGCTTTCAAATTTTCCTCCTCTCTTGATTCCCAGTCTCTTCCTCGCTCTTTTTCCTTTGTCTTCATCGTACACACTTATTTATTTTCCTTACATCTTGTTCTTTTGCTCTTCGTCCAGAGAGGAATTCTCCCACCAGACAAAAAGGAAGTATGTGAGAATGTGTCTTCTCATGTCAACACACAGACAGATTCCCCACCAGGGTGTCTACCTGTCCATCTATACATCCCAGTCCCTCCACCTTGAGACTCAGGTGTACAACATGTCAGTCCACTGTCTACATCAGAGATGGAGTAGAAAGAATCTGTACATGTAGCAAGAAGGCAGGAGTCTTTTTTTTCACATCTTTTCAGTTTATTCCCTCCCTTTACTCTGGGTCCACTGAGTCTCCAGACTGCAGCGGTGTATTTTTGGGTCAGGAATCATCCTTCATGTGTACGACACCTGGACAAAGTAGACGGACAGGGAAGGAGATGAGGGCAGATGATGGACAACGCCAGCTCTGTGTCTCTGGGGACAGGCTGTGCTTCTCTCTTTTCCTCGCCTCCCATTCCTTCACCTTATTGCAGTCTAATAGTCTGACTAATGTACCATGGAGATTCACTGTGCAGGTAGTAGGTGGAGGCGGGAAAGTGAAAGAGATTGTGGATGGAGCAGGTTCGACGTAAAGCGTTGATGACCAGCGTTGGAGGTTCAGCCGCAGACGTTTGCTGTTTCTTTCTTTAGGATGGAATCAGCATCCTTTATTCCCACTTTGCTCCGATGATCCTCACCTACAGCCGGGTTCCTCTACAGCACGCCGACTCCTCTCCCTCCGCTCCTCCTCTCTCGTATACGCAACTCATTTTCTGCAGCTCCACTGCTCTAATGGACGCCCTTAGGCTAGAGGCTTCCCAGCCGAGGGACATCCATCTTTTGGCATGTCAAACTCCCGCCCGGCAAAAGATCTTTGTGATGTGCACTCCAATTTTTCTTCAGTAAATCAAATCTTCCTTCCTTCAGAAAGATGAATGCTTTAGGGTTGGAGTGTTATAGAGAAAATCAATGCCGGCAAAATTGAAACAGTATGCCCCCGTATTGATCGGCCTTGTGAGATCGAAAAGGAACAGCTTTGTAACTGTTCCTCTGGACAGTGAGCTGACCTGTAATGGACAAACTATTGATATTAGCATTACTATTTTATCTTGTGCTATGTCATTTCAGCGGTGCGCCGCCGAGGCAGCAGAAGCAGGGACAGAACGTTAGCACAGTTTGTGCAGGGAAAGGTTTCTCTCTCCCATCTTTAATAATAAAAACACACCAGAGAACACACTGAATGGTCTGCACACAACACTGAGAATGGACGTCGCAATCACGCTGTTCATGTGTTATTGGTGTTTAGATATGATTTATCTTCAGTGCATAACAATAGGACTACCAAATTTTCTATTAATATTCAGAAAAAATACTCACGTTTTGCAGATTTCTACAGTTTTCTTTTTTATTTCGGTCATTTTTGCTGTAGAAAAAACCTGATGAAATAAACCTAATACAGCTAAATCCTGGACAAAGACAAAATGATGAAACAGTTTAAGATGTATTTTCCTTACTCTAAAATATATATCATATTTGTTTAGATTTTTTTTTAAAGCATAAGAAATACAGTTGTGGAATTCTGATTTTTCAGAAAAAATACTCACGCTTTGCAGTTTTCTACAGTCTCCAACAATGTTTTTCTTTTTTATTTCTGTCATTTTTGCCATTGAAAAAACCTGATGAAATAAACCTAATACAGCTCAATCCTGAACAAAGACAAAATGATGAAACAGCTTAAGATATATTTTCCTTACTCTAATATATATCATATTTGTTTTGATTTTTTTAAGGCATAAGAAATACAGTTGTGGAATTCTGGCTTGTCAAAGTCATAAACTAAAAGATTAATGAAAATAAATTATATTACTGTCTATGATCGCACGTCCAGTCTCAGTGCTGCCCCTAGTGTCATCCTGTTGTCATAACAGGCCTCGTTGTTTTAGTTTTCAATAATTAACCGTCGTATTCCTACGGCTACGGTGAGGACGCGTGTGCTCACGTTGGATTTCTTTTCTCTGAAATAAGTGATTGCATGAGAAGCTGCAGCAGCTTGAGTTATATCCACTCTCATACCTTCATTCCAGACTTAAATCACAATTATGATCCATAATACTGAACGTAATGCATGTGTTAAGGCGGAGGGTCTGTGCAGTGTCTGCGCTGCCTGTGCGTGCATGCTTTATGGAGTCTGTACATTAAGGCCGCGCTGGCGCTGTTCACGCACAGCTGAAAAAGGAAATGGGACTGCAGCACGTCAGCGGAGATTATAACCAAAGGAAACAAGAACATAACTGTTTAGAGTTCACCGGCCCTCGGAAATGCATGACACGAGAGGGGCAGGAAGACGGGGACACGAGAGAAGGGTGATGGTAGGAGTTGGGAGACTAGAGATGGGGGAGTGTTTGTAACCGAAGCATCGGAAGTGTAGATGGAGACAAAGATGAGACAGAGACGGTCCCCCGTGCTTCTCCTCTGGTCGTGGCGTTCTCTGTACGAAGCCAGTGAAATGAATGATTGAAAAAAAAAATCCACGTAAGAGGTTGAGTGTGTGTCATTAGCTGGATGGATAACTCCGAGACTGCCGTCTTATCTGACCATCTGATGGCCTTTTCTTGTAAATGGGAATAAAATAAACACTTTAGATCCTCGCTCTTTTCCTCATTTTGATTTGAACAGATTTTTTTTTTAACACAGATTTTACAGCTGTCATTACTGCGTTTTATGCTGTGTTTTGTTAGACACTGCTACTCTTTACTCTGTCCGTGATACCGTCTTCATTTGTCAAGTCTATCAGATAATAGCTTTTGGTCTGCTTATGAGCATGTGCAGTCTAAACACAAACATGGCCTGACGTCCTGACGAGTGGCAGCTGGAGTTGTTTTCTGCTCCCGTCTCCGTCTGAGGACAAGACGGTTGTTTCCTTTAGGTCCATGTCCCCACTTTTCGAAAACCAATTAGCCGGAGCTTAAGTTATCCTTATCCATCTGCCTTGATACTGTCATAAACATAAAGCGTAAACACAGAGCACGCAGAAATGTGATCCTGCCTTCGGTTTCGTTCATGACTCCGGAGTGGGGAGGCAGAGATGAGCAGAACCTTTAAGTCCTTAAAGGGGTTTAACGTGAAACTCCTTCCACCTCATTAATCAGACGCAGTGACAAGTGTCTGGGACAGAAATGTGGTGACGGGGACAAAAAGGATGTTCCTTAAATCTTCAGGGAGACTGTCGAAGTTTGACAGACGTGCGTTCCATCAGTTCCATAAACGCGCGTGCTGCGACCGCCCTACCGTGCAGTCCTGCTGCTGGATATCAATAGGAATATAGCCTTAAAGATAACATTTACCTCCACTGTATATACAGTACAGTGGCTCGGCCTGTAAGGAATAGTAACAAAGTGTCACGGGGAAATGTATTAACAGCTGATGATGTCCATATGTTAACATGGTCAAGTGTTGCAGGGCAGGACTGGAACTCACAGACGCAGACAGTTACCAAGTGGATTTTTGTAGCTAGAGGAAAGTTTTCATGTGATTTTGTTAATTGAGGCATGACTGAAGTTTGATTTTCAGTTTGGATTTTTGCCTTGTGCCTTTTTTTAAGCATTTGATCTTTTTGATAAGATTCAGGATTTGTTTTTCTTGGCTGCTTCTACTTTGTTTCCAGATTTTTAGATTTGTACAATGTCTATTCCTCTTTGCATGGTTGTTATCATATTTGTAGACTTAAAAGAAAAAAAAACAGTTTAAGTTGAAGCTTGATTTTACTGTTTTCTGACTTTACTCAGAAAACTGCATTCGATAGTTATAGGTCTGTGTTGTAAACTCTTTGAACCTTGTGAAACCCCCCGCCCCCCCACTTTTTTTGTCCATTTTTGTC
>NC_024315.1:5226148-5248218 GCF_000523025.1 Cynoglossus semilaevis | reverse complement strand
AATGAAGGCAGCCATCCCAGGAAGACCAATTACCCCACCTTGCCTCATTGCCCTGCTGCTCACCACTCAGTGTGACTCTGTAGCCACTCTCAGATTTATGAGTTTCATATGCCCTTAAGAAAGTATATGGCCTTAGTGGAGCAAGGTCATGATAAAAGGGCGCTGATCAATATCTGAATGAAAAGCCATTTGGGAAGTTTTTAGAGCTGTTTTTCTCCTCCTTTCTCCCCGGACGCAATATCTGCAGAGTATCGATTGTCTGAGGCCAGTAGTTAGTCAAAGGCTATCTCCTTTGACTAACCCCTTTGCAGCGTGTCACCCCCCCTCAGCCCCTCCGCCCAACCCACCTCCTTCCTTGTGATAGATTGGTATGCCTCTAGCCACTGTAATTACACCGTGGGACCAGCAGGCCATTTATTTTGATACTTTCACCATTTGCCCAAAAGATCACCTTTATCTCTGGGATCCAGCTCTTTCTCATGCAACTAAAGCAGAAAAAAAAGGAAACATAAAACACCTGCGTCCTCCTTGGTGAATTCCTCCTATCTTTCATTTTTATTTTTGTCGCACATTCACTTCCCGATACGATTTGTTTTTCTTCAAGTTCAGGTTCATCTTAGAGCAGACCAGAGTGGTTCAATGGCCCACGTTTTTGATCTCAAGAACTGATTTTTCTAAATAATAAAAAAAAAAAGTAGCTTCAGATAAGTATCTTTATATACTGAATATATATAAAAAATGAATTAAAAGGTGTTAGTGTTTTATCAGGCAGTGACAAACAAAAAGCTAGGAAATGATGTTATAATCAGTTTTGTTGCAATAATTAAGAAATCTAAAGATCAATCAATAATTCACATCCATGAACTTCATAGAAATTAATTGGATGTAGTAGATTGTTGATTATATATCCTTACCAACAGTAGGTGGCGGTACTGTGACCACAGGGATGCACAGCTTCCCTGAAACTCAAGAGTACTGTGACCACATGGATGCACAGCTTCCCTGAAACTCAAGAAAAGTATTATACTAACCCTAACCCTAACCCAAATACTCAGTATTTGAAGTGAGGAGGTAGAGATTAAAATATATACAAGAAAATATCATCATCAGATTTTTCCTTTAAACAGTAAACACTGACCATTTCTTTCAGTTTTTTTCTTCAGCCATTTTGTTTTAGGTTTTAGTTTATATGACGAGGTTATCAGATCTTAGCTCGTGGGACTCGTGTTCATACAGTTTTCTCATTCACTTCGTGTTCCGGCGTCTGTGTCTTTCACAGACATCGGTCTGTGCTGTAGGTGCTGAATAATGGGCAGAGCAGAATAATGAAGTGAACAGATGAGAAGCTCATGAATGAGAAGAATAGCAAAACGGAAGGAGAGCGCTGAGTGTGCGTTCTTGTATCTGTGTGAAATAGGACACAGTTGTGAAAAAAATACATGAATGTTTTGTTTCACCTCAGAAATAGTCGTTTTATTTGGAAATGTATAGTTTTAGATTCTTTTTTTGTTTGTTTGTTTGTTGTTTTCTCAGGCCTGAAGTTTGACACTGTGGTCCATTGTTTGTGTTTTTTCCAAAATACAACACCCTCGGTTTACGACCTTGACTTTTTCTGTTATTTTTCCGCCTCTGTTGGAAACGTGGGCTTCGAGTTGAGATTTGTCATAGCATTCAAGATCAGTTCTGAAAGCTAGAGGTCAGGAGATTATTACAATGGGCCAGTAATGGCAGAATTATGCAACCCCGGTCCAGTGGATGCCCTCATTACCCAGCAGCAGTGGTGATAAATGGCCGTAAATGCATGTTGTCAAAATCAGAGGAGAAATGTTTCTCTTCATCAGAAATACAGATGGTACCACTTCAGCTGCTGCTGCTGCTGCAGTGGAAGTATGTGTACGCTATTTATTATGTCTGATGCTCAGATAGTATTCATGAGGTAAACACTGCGGCCTGTTTTTAAGATAAATAAAAAAGAAATAACAATTGTCTCATTGCACCGAGGAGAAGCCTTTTTTTATTTACAGCCGCACTAAACACAGCACGTCATGTCGCATGAAACGTGATATAATCAGTGTGTAACCGTCTGGCTCATTGACGGTGGATTTACACTGAGTGTAATTGCTGCTAATTGGGAGCTCAGTACGAAGCTGCCGGTAATTGAGGCTGGATTTGCATTATTTCATTTGGCTTCACTGCGTCGTAGGGACCCTGAAGCCTTCTGCCCCCCCACCCATGGGAGCACTTTGATCCTGACTAGCTGCTGATGTTACACAGATACAGTGTCGCACGCCCTTGTTTTCAGAGTGCCTGCTGAATGGCTCGGCTTTAATTGGAGTTAATTGGGAGGAGTGGTTGGTGCTTATGTTGTGGTTAATGCGAGCGCGGGCGTTTGTGCGTGTCGGCAAGGAAAAGACGAGTGGATGATGAGCGGCGGATAAACCCGGCAGATATTTGAATTTTCTGTCTGGTGTGAAAGACGTGATTTATTTCTTTTGTCCTCCGTGTTTTGACTTCTAGAAAACACTCGGACGGTTTCACAGGCGGCGTCAGGTGTTTACATACATGTGAAAGATCTAGACAAATGAAAGCGGTTGATCCTGTGATTAATACAGTAGTAAAGGTGGAGATATTTATATGCGCTCTGCCGTTTCAGATGAAAATGTTGACGCGTGACCCCAGCATTACCTCTGGTGAATTAACATGCACACATGTAGATGGTCGCCACCCTGGCCTCATTGCGGAGAGCGAAGGATAGGCATTAATGCACATATAGAAAATCATTTCGCCGGGACTTAATCATGCCACACCGTTTCAGCGGTAGGGTGTTTGGTCCTGTTTCAATTTAATTTGAGTGTGGAGATACCAAGGAGGCGATCGCTGCCACCGTTTGACAAAGAGCCGCGGCTCCAGCATCCAGTCCTCCACATGACAAATCCTCAATCTACGGCTGCTCTCCCGTTTCTTCTAAACACATGGTTTATGCAAATCAAAGCAAAATGATCTCGGGGATAGCGGCAATGTTTGAGCAATTTGAGGCCTGCCAATGGAAACTGGCATTAATATAAAATAGGCAAGAGGAGAAATCTCTTCTGCATATGCAGCTCTCATTGGCTGTGCCCACATTAATTTGGCCCAAAGGTTATGAATGACTGTTTGTGCCAAAGTGCAGCCGCTTGTGGTGATATATGAAAGCACATTCACTCTGCACGTCGTGGTGACTGTGATAAAGGTCGTGTTGTCATTTACATATTATCACAGGCTTTGAAGATGAACCCCCGCCACACATTAGTGTTTTCACTCTCACATGTACTGGACCAAAATCAGATTAAAATCTTGTTTGTTTTTCTTACATACCTCTCCTAAAAAGTCCTACCTGTCTGCTCAACTTTTCTCTGTAATCAAGTTTTTTTAAGCCTCTTCCACCAAAAAAACCTTTTCATATCAGGGCTAAACATTTTTTTAAACAATTCTGTCTGACTCATATTAATGAATGGCCGTCATTTTTCCGTTTCATAAAATATACCGTTGCTGTGCGTGTTTTTTTTTTTTTTTTTTTCCCAAAGCTTTTACCATCAAACTTTCAGCAGCAGCAGACGTGATCTATCATTCTCATTACCAAACCGGACGTTTGGGAATGATAAGCAGCAACACTGGTCATCATACAGAACTATTTACAAAACCCACTTATCTCAATAGAAGCTGATGATTAATAGATGTGACTGACTTTATTTCAGCGTTTCCTAAAGAGATAGTTCAGGTCTTTTGAAGCGTGGCCGTCGAAGATTAGACATTATCAACACGGGCTGCACGTGTCTGCAGCTTTGGACTTGGTGTCTGGTAACAGTGCATTCACTCTCACTGATAACATGGCTGAGAGTGGGGGGGGGACGACAAAAACATTTGCATCAAATTATACTTTCTGAAAAGGTTCAACAGTGAAGTTTGCGTTCAAACGTTCACTCTTAACGCCAAGAGAAAATCGTTCAAAACATGGATTTAAAATCAGGGCGTGATGTGATTTCTGACACTTACTCCACAGAGGCTGTTTGCTCTTTATCCCTGTGAGAGTTAATCAGTGCGAGAGTCTCCTCCCGGTGACGGTGGGGAAGTTGTTTTGCATTTCTAACTCCTGTCTCTCTTCTAAAGTGACTCAGGATAATGATAGTGAGCTGCTGCTGCTGCTTCAACAAAGACGGCACATTATCAGTACAATTACCAGGCCAGGCAACGGCCAATACAGTCAAAGGTGGTCTGGGTGAAGTCGGGGCAAAATTGATCTCCCCCGACAACCGAGGTGCAGCAGCCTGTAATAAAACATATAAAAAATGTAAGGCATTTTAAAAATAATTAAATATTGAAATAACATGTTTGCATGAGCACCAGCTGTAATATGAAGCTAGTATTGAAATAACACATTGGCATGAGCACCGGCTGTAATATGGAGCTATATATATATATATGTGTGTGTGTATGTATATATGTATGTATGTATATATGTATGTATATATGTATATGTGTGTATATATATATATAATTTATCATACACACACATATTCATACATATATGTATATATGTTTATATATAACATTTTACATACACACATGTATACACATATATGTATATATATATGTATGAAATATATGTATGAAAACACTATTAGGAGTTATCCCTAAGCCAGCTCTTGTTATTAACTCTCAATATATATGTGACATATATTTTTGTTTACCTTACAAACACAGAGCTGGCATCATCTCAGACACCAAGTGTCATTAATGTAAGTGAATAAGTCAGTGTATCATCTGAGGTCCTCAGTGACACAGCAGTCCTACAGTGTGTTTGATGGTTCGTGTTGTGTTCATAAAACCAAACACACAACCGTTTGGTTTTTTTTCTGAGCTTATTTGGCACCAATTTTTTCTGAGCGTATTTGGCACCAACAGCATCGGGGCCACATAAAAGGAGAAACCTGAGCTTACTCATCATCAAATGTACAACCGAGGAGACCAGAGAAGCTTCCAGAAGATGTAAAAAAAAAAAAAAAAAAATCTTTACTACCTCACATAAAACTCTTCAGTACTGGGTTACATCAGTAGCCAATGTGGTCTAGATTAGCCCAGACCTGGTATGGAAACATTTTCCTGCACACACACACAGTAGAGCCTCAGGTAGGTCTTTTAAAGCTTGATGTGTTTTAAAGTACACACACACACACACACACCGCCAGTTTCTCAGTGTGTGTGTGTCTCTCACTCAGTCGGTTCAGACAACAGTCACTTCAGGCCTAACGAGTCAGCCTCCACGACACCTTTTATGACCGAACTAATTACTAATTACACAAGTGGTTGACGTGAGCCGGCGCACAACACTGGCCTTTTGTTATTTTAATTGTTGTTATTTTGAAGAATGGCACTTCAGTAAATTGTGCCTGGGATGCCCTGGGAGGATGGATGAGCCCTGAATAATTTATCATCTTTGTGGAAACACACTCAGCGTACAGATGGGGGGCGGGGGAGTGGTGTAGTGAGAGTGTGTGTGTGTGTGGGGGGGGGTTGTTGCAAAGCGCCGCACATCTCCATTCTTGTTACGACTGCGGTCTCATCAGGGATTGATGATGAGGTATCTTTCATCGTCCGACCACATTTTGTTGCACCCCGTCATTAGGGGGCTTCCATCGCCTTGTCCGTGGCACGCTGGATGAAGGTGACTGGCAGGGCTGCCCCCCCCCTTACTCTCTTTCCATGCTGTGACTAATTACACCAGCCAATGGCTCCCCTCCTGATGGATTAATGTGTACGGAGTGAATGGGATACGACGACACCTCCCCGTCTCCCCCTCTCTTTCATGGGATCAGCGACGAGCGCATCCTGGATCAGAGCTGTGCGCCGTGCACGGCCGTGATAATTATTTTCATAGATGAATACCATCGCAGGCAGGATGATGAAGTGGCCATTTGCGCTGGGAGACTATCACATGCAAACACAGAGCGGGGTCTTTGTCGGGGGTGTGAAATCTGGTCCTGCACAGACCTGGATCCCCTTCATCTTTTCTGACGTCTGCGCTCGCACACGTCCTCATGCAAGATCTCCAATATTTATTTCATGTCCAAGTTCCTGTGGCCACGTGAATGTTCACAGAACTTAAACCCAAACATATTAAATATGAAAAGTCTTGGAACATGACACAGTGTCAGACCTGTCTTTGTCTAAGTTATTTATTTGTTATTATTATTATGTATTTTGACAGTTTCTCCTAGGTTAGTATCACTATATCAAATACATGAGTTTTACATTTCAATTTTTGCTTCATGTTTCTGCAGTACCTTTATTCTATTCTGTCTTCTTTTGCTCTGCACATCAGCCTATTATTTAATATTTGCCTAATATTTGTGAGGATATTTATGGCACATATCTAAGTCAGCTGCAGATGCATCCAGAAGCAGAAACTCTTCTGTGTAAATGTTGTAAAATAGTTCCTGTACTATTTCACAAATTCAGTTTCAATTTCATTATTTGTCACGTTACTAGTGGTTGAATATTTATGCACCAGATCATACAATAACTCTCTTCTAACCATCTGAAAGTTAAATCGTTAATTGACCTTTTTATCTATTTCATTGCATCATCCACCATACCACAATGATCATCAACCCGTGGCTCGCAGGCCTAATATGGCCCGCCAAACTGTCCAATCCGGCCTGCAACAGGATTCCAAAATTGTGTGGATCATTTACGTCTCTATTTACATTCTTTTAGACTCAGTGCTGAGTCCCGGCCTTAATGAGCCCCTGTTACTGTTGCCTAATTATAGCCTGATCCTAATTGATGTGATATTCAGGATGAAATAATCATAGTTTTTCTCAGTCAGATTGACTGGATGGACGTGCTCTTGGAGTTGTGTTTGTTTACTTGTTTAAAGCCCCTCTCCCTCCTGGAGGCCCCTGTGTGTGTGATCGTTGGTGTTGAACTGAAGATTTGTGAGGAGCCCCCGGCCGGGGCAGCGTTCAAGAGCTGAGCATGTAAAGTGTTCTGGGCTACTCCCGTCACAGTGTATGCAACTAAACCCATAAACAGCGTCTCACGACACCTTAACAGGAGTCACTGCTGCCACTCGCGAACCACAGTTTTGCTTTGGCGGTTAAAGACCTCTATTACTCCAGTACTTTACATTTACAAATATGACCCTTTTACTTATTTGCTTTTGCACGTTTCAAATCTTGCATTTAAATGACACAGAGGAGACGTTAGAGAGAGTGGGTTGTGGTCGGTTTTGAAGTATTTTCTTCTTTGACCTTACAGCGTGATGTTCAGACTCTCTAAGTGTTTTTTCTCACGAAAAGATTAAGAAAAAAAAAGTTGCGTGTTTCTTCGACTTCATGCTCCACTGCCCGACTTTTGTCTCACCATGAGGAACCATGTGCTTGTTGTTCCTCCCTCCCCACCTGAGCTGTTAATCACTAACACATGGCCTGATTTTACTTTGTGACAAGTAACAGGTTTGTGGTAATGTTGAGTATAAATTAAAATACTTTTCAAATATGTAAATGAAGGAATTTGGTGCCGTAATGAGGCGGTTTTCGAGCCAAGGGTAATGAATATTTTAGTCAAGAGCTTTGATTTTCGTGAAATCATTTATCAAAACAAAAAGAAAAGAAGAAAAATCACAGCGATATTTTACTGCAGTGCGAACTACAGAGCTGGGAATCTCGTATTTAATGTTAACACGTGGGCTGCAAATTGGTGAGGAAAACAGTCACCACAGGACGTTGATTAATATTGGTAAGGCTATCTCTGCCCCCTCTGCTGTGTTGGTAATGGTCTTCTTGTCCTGCCCACCGCCAGCTCTGACAGGAGGATTCCTGCTAGGCCTGAAATGAGCCCAGAATGGAAGCACGTGCCTCAAAAGTGTGTGGAAAACGATCACACTGTTGTTTGCTCATTCTTCAGTGATGGCGCTCAGTTTTCAGTTTCACCCTACCAGGAGAGAGGGGGGGGGAGTAAAAACTACTCAAAGGAACACCTAAACCTTGTGGCTGTGTCAAGACTTTGATTCACTAATTCTGGATCTTAAATTGTGTACAAATAAAACTTTCCGAGAAATTTGAGGGTTAAAAGAAAAAAAAAACAACCCAACAATGCTGGCTTTATGCATGCCTGCTCGGACCAAGTGCTAATGCTGGGCTGGTATACCATGCTGGCTGGTAATTGCTAACACATGTGCTACTTCTGTCTCGTTGCAGCCGGCCGAGGGAGTTCTGGCGCCTGGACTACTGGGAGGACGATTTAAGGCGGCGACGTCGCTTCATCAGGAACCCCTTTGGATCTGCTCACTCAGAGGCGACGCTCAAAGCTGCAGCTGAACATGGTCAGTACCACAGAGTCCACTCACGCACCCCCGCCCCCCCACCACCACCACGACCACACTGCCCTGGTGTTAGCTGTCTCGTTTCTGAATCCTACTCGGTGTTAGCAGCAGATACAGGCCCGTAAAATTAGTCCTTCTGTTGCAATAAAATATTTACTATGTCGCGAGACACAATAAAAATTGTAAAAATTTCACACAGGTAATTTCAAACCTAGACTCGTATTGTGCTACGGTGAGGTGTTAAACTGTACATGTGAAGGAAGTGAAGTTGCAACTGAAGAGCTGTTTGTTTTTCTTCTATTGCATTACAGTGGCTGATGTCAATGGTAAGTAGAAATATCCTTATTATCTACAGTAATATACATGATAAACAACACAAAAAAAACAGGGAAAAAAAAACAAGATTTTCCAGATTAATATATTTTTTATTATTATAGAACAAGAGTCAAACTCACTTTGGTTCATGGGCCACATACAACCTAATTAGATGTCAAGTGGGCAGGACCAGTACAATAACACCGTATATGTTTATAAATTACAATAACGCCATGTTTTTAGATATTAGATATATGTTATTATTTATTTATTTATATCTCATGAAATAATCATATAATTTTACAAAACATCCTGAATTTGAAGTATTTCTTTTTTTCAAAATTCATCAAGTGGGCCAGATTGAACACCCTAGTGGGCAGGTTTTGGTCCACAGGCTGTATGTTTGACACCCCTGTTGTAGAATATACACAGAACCTTTAGATAAAATATTGCATGATTAATTCCTCCACGAAGTCTACGTTTATGGAATGACCAGGAATAGTATTAAAAAATGTGGTCGTTTTTTTTTTTTTCACAAACTTTTACACGACAAACTTTTGACACGACAGGTGCAGATTTTGAATAAAACATTGACTGAGAATAATGTAAAACTCTTAGCTGCCATTTTAAATGCCAAAGTCAAGGTGAAATACTGCATGAAATACTGTACATCTCTGCACTGACACAACAAGTTGTTTATCTGTGGTGTGAGTTCTGCAGATAGTTGGCAACAACACCCGTGTGTTGACCACCATCGAGGGTCAGAACTAACCCACCCGTCCGTTTATGTTTCCCATGAGTCAGCCATGTCTCACCAGAAATGTTCCAAAAATGCAGCGTCTACTTAAACCTTCTCCTGAACATCATTCTTAAAGACGAAGGCAGGTGTGACGGGAGCCAATAGGAATGTGTTTTAGAGTGTTGAGGATCTGTGGCTCCTGACTGATGCTCTGCTGACTGCAGTCGGTCCAGCTGATCCTGCTACAAGCCACGCTCTGAAATGTTGCTTTGTTTCCGCCTTCATTTCTTCTTGTTTTCCTCTCACCACGGTCACGCCATCGAGGAGACGTATCATGTATTTTTCCTGTCAAATTGTATTTTTTTTAACGCGCGTCGCGACAGATCTTTGAGATGGTTTTCCAGGAAATGTGTGAAACTCAATTTTATGCTAAACTCTTAAATCCTACGCGTTGCATATATTCATCATGAGGGGAAAAGAGAGCGAGGGAGAAAAAGAAAGAGAGAGAGTAAAAAAAAAAAAAAAATCCTGAAAACAACATGGGGTTTCAAAGTCAAGTCAGTGTAAAAATAGCCAGGAGCCAGTTGCGGCCAGAGTAGGCTACCTCAAGAGAGTGTACTGCCTGGCTGAAATATGGGAATATATCATTAAAATAACTCTCTGACATTGAGGCCTGACGGCATCCATTTTCTGATGTAACCTTTAGTCTTGTTTTAGTCGACCCGACATTTGTTGCGGAAGTGCAGCTCAGGATGAGAAGGCAGGAGTGAGTTTTCCAGCAGAGCACAAAGGTCATATCTGGCTGTAATTATATTCATCAGAGGCAGAGGAGGAACGCAGCCTCGCGCCTTGACTAAATATTTAGTATACGATCAAGCCCGAATTTGGTCCAATTTTCTAGCTACCTGTCTCATCATTTTAACTACTACTCCCATTTAATCCTAATGAACGGAAAATATTTAGCATAAATGTTTGGAGATGTATTTTAATAAGGTGGTGTTTTTCCTAACGTTAAAGGCAGAAAATGCACTAACGCCGGAGGAAAAATGTTCAACTCCTGCATTAAGGATGAGGACAACTGTTATCATTCATACGCTGCCAGGATGATTTTCGCAGCAGCAGCAGCAGCAGGGGCTGCTGGGTAGGCTTCAGTAGGCTGTTTTGTATTTATGGCTGGAAAGAACCATCTTTTCTGGGGATTGATTCTGTCTGGTCCGGGGACGCGTGTACCAGAGGTGGCAGAGTAAATACCACAAGACTAATGTCTCTGTTCTGGTAATCAATACTCGCCTCATGACCGCACTCCTGGCTACGCTCCCGTTAAAAACAAATTTGTTAATTTTGACAATTTAATTGCTTTAACCATGCACGTCTAGAGTTGTATAAGCAGGTAGTTGAGGCTCTGAGTCGGGAAATGGGGTCCTGGAAAAAAAGCCAACCTGTTGGGATTTATGCACATTTCTGCTCCCTGTGTGATGACTAATGAGGTTGAAGAGCTGAGGTATAAATATATATATATATATATATTGAACAATCTTAGTAAAGAGATTCTGCAGGGTTAGCGTTTTTATTCGACATTGCCCATTTTAAGTGCAGGATATATTTAGTTGCAAGATGTGTATTTACGCACACACACTCACTCAAAAACCTCTGTTTTACATATAAATTGCACAAAAATATCAAGTGCAGGAACAAGACGTTTTTTAAGTGAGTCCACGTTTCCTTCCTCATCTGTTTCTGGTGACACAAATATGATAATTTTTTTTTAGCAGACTTATCTTCAGAAGTGAGTCCACGTTTCCTTTATCTGTTTCTGGTGACACAAATATGAGAATTTTTTTTTAGCAGACTTATCTTCAGCGTATGTTCTGCAACGATCGTTCACTGAATGACTGTAAAATAAGTCTTCAGATATTTTTTAAAAATTATAATAAAACACCAAGGAAATTTAAAAAACATTACAAACGGAGACCTTACTGTATAACCTCCTGAATGACAGCAAATCACAGGCACGTGTCGTGGGCACATTGATAATATGCCATATATTATGTCTAATCTTAAAACTTTTTTCCATGCTTTAAACACTAAAAACGAGTCTGTTTATTCTGAAAAGTACCTGCATCATCAACAGATTTTTTTTATTATTATTTTTAGCATCACCAATATTGACCCATTTATTTTTTCATTTTAGCCACACTTACAAACATGCATGTGCTCCAGGCAGCCTGTGTTTCATACAGAGTCCAGAGAAGTGGCCCAGTCATCGGACCATGTTCCAGCCTCTGGGCTCATGTTTGCAGTTTTAGAGACAAAGATGCTGAGCTACGTCTCTGCTTCTTAAGACTCATCTGACGAGTCCCCCTGTCCAGTTGCTTGGTGTGAATACAATAGCATGTGGTATGTATTAGTGGAGCTGGTAGTAATTTCACTGCTGCTAACTAAAGAATCCTCCAGGGAGATTTAATTACAGGAAGACCATTCTAAATATCAGCGAGCCACATATTTTCCACGACAAGAGGTTTTTCTTCTTCAGCTGGGCTTTTCTACCACATTCAAAGATAAAATTAAGCAGTTTAATACGGCCGTGCTTTTTTTTTTTCTAAAGGAAGTGCAATTGATCTTCCCTCAGGTGATCGTGACAATAAATCCACTCGTGGATTCGACGACACACGCAGATAAGAGCTTCAGCTTTCACCTGGGTTGCAGGATTAGAAAACACGGCGTGCACAGAGGGGGTTAAAATCTGTGTCTGGAGAGAAAACATGCCAGCCAGTCGCTGCATCGTGGGTTTTTGGTCTGTGGATCCTCACCATGTTCCACTGGGGAATGCAGAGTTCTGTAAATGTTTGCAGATTACCGTTTTCTCAAATAATCCATTTGGAACCTCAAGCCGTGTTCATTTGAGATGAGGAGGGACAGTGTGTGTGACCCCCCTGCCCCGCCATCCTGTTCACTGCCAGTGTATTTGCATTAGCTCTGTGTGAAACACTCGAAAGAAATGTATTTGTTATGAGATTTATTTATGTCACAGTTTTGTTTGTTTGTCTGCCTGTGTGTAGCTCAGGACAAAAAAACAAAACAAAACAAAAAACGCCCTGCGCTGCACATGAGCTATTGTTTCCTGATGATCTGGGTTTGTTCAGCACTAAACGGCTGCAACTCGGCATTGACTTCATCTGTCCACAAACCAGAGACGTTGAGTTTACTGTCTCAGAGAAGCAGAGCAAACCAGAACGTGTTCACGTCGAGGAATGTGGGTCAGAGGAAACCTGATTTAATTTATCCAAAACAACCGATCACAAATCAATACATTCTTTTATTAGTTCAGTGTTTGGTTTAGTTGTTTTTTTGGCTGGCGTTATGTATTTTTTTTAACTCAGGATAATTGTAGGCAAACCAGAAATGTTACAAATAATAAGAGAGCAGTGCATGTAAATAATTTAGCAAAATCAGTAAATAAAATAAATATTTGAATATATTGTATAAATATCAAGGTGTGAATGTTGGATAATTTGGCTTGGATTTGGAGGAGAGTGTATTTTTTATTATTAGACTTTTTTTTTCTACAACACCAAAATAATATAAATAAAACTACATAAGTTTTATTTTATTCATGACATCACCAATTATTGTAAAATGTTTCACTTTTATGGTTTAATACGACTGACAAAAATGATCAATGTATTGAAATCCTTGGCACATTTTTAAAAATGCAAAAAAAAAAAAGTCATTTCTAAAAATTAAATAACTGACAAAAATAATCTCTCAACGTCTTGAAATCCTTGACACATTTTAAAAAAAAGTCATTTCTAAAAATTAAATAAAACCAAACTTTTTACCTGCAGCGTCCGAGGAGGATATTCTCAAAGGCCAGCAGTCCATCAGGAGTCACGCTCTGGGCAATCAGAACTCAGAGAGTGACTCACTGCTGGACGGAGACGATGACACTCTGTCCAGCCTGGAGGAGAAGGACCTGGAGAACTTGACAGGTAAGAAAGACCCTCAACCTCTCCCCCACTCCCATGTCTGTGGTCCCCCATTCCTGTGACTTTACTTTTTTTTTAAAGTTTTTCCTTTAGTGTTGAAATCTGAAAAAAAAAAAAAAGTTTTTCCTTTAGTGTTGAAATCTGTGTTGTTGTTGGTCGTGGATTTGAATGTGTTTTTGTTTGTTAAAATAATCAGTAAACCAGGACTGAGGTGACTGTGCATCTTCCCTGTCTGTGTGACGTCTGTTGAAGAGGCACCGTCTCCAGTCACTGCTGCACGGTCATGCGCACAGGCCTCCGCAGAAACTCTGTGTAAACACTTCCTAAATTCTGCAGACTTTATACAGCCCACCGTAAAATTAGACTAAATTATCTGATTTATAGCAAAAAATAAAATAAAAGTCGAAAATATAAATGTCATTATTGTAAAAAACCCACCAACTCCTCCTTTTCTATGTCCCCACACAAAACATCATTCACTCAGCCTAAGGCGCTGAGGATGAATTTTCCTTTAGCGTTTCTGGTTTTTTTTTTTAATCCACATAATTAAATATTATAAAGTCAGCTAATCGGATTGCAGCATAATCCGCCATTTTTTTTCATGTGCAGTGACAGTAAAGCTGCCTTTAATGGGGCTCACGCTATCTCGCCGTGCACGGTGGAGGACAGCGGGATTAAACGCTGGATGCTGTCTGGAGTGACGCGTCACACTGAGGGAATTGTGTGGATGGAGGCTGTGTATGTGTGTGTGTGCGCGCGCGCCCGTGTGCGCGTGCATGAGAGGAGGTGTTCGGCTCCTCTTCCCTAAGCAGCTGGCTGTCTGTACTTCAGGTGGAGAGACTTAATTGAGTGTCTTCTGAGTGAAGGGAGCATAAAAAGGAAAAAAATGTTATTTCAGCGCAGTGATAACATGTCAGCTCTCGCTGGAACGAGCAAATGTGGATATATATATGTGCATATATATTCATATATATATTTTCATATATGTGTGTATATATTTACATATATATGTGTGTGTCTATATATATATATTTATATATGTACATGTAGCACAGACACGACGAGAGAGAGAGAGAGAGAGTCGGCGCTCTGGGAAATCAGAGCCGGGGCTTCGAGCCCTCCTCTCTGCTCGGCGCACATCTGCAAATACAATGGCTGAGCCCGGCACAGCTTCCACCCACTGCTCCCCTGAGTCGGCTGCTGTCTTTGTCACACAGTGGCATAAATTAAGATTGATGAAGGATTAAACAGAGCTTCACCCTGAAGACCGCAATCAATGGCGCTCTCCCCACATGCGCACTGTGGATTTTTGACAATTAGAGCTCGAAGTCGGTGCCGAGTTTTATTAAAGTTATTGTGTGTAGTGTCCGCAGTCTGGAGGTGTGACCGAAACACACTGCTGGGAAGTTAGAGTTGATTTGACTTCAAATAAAGACGGGTTTGATTTTAAAAAAGAAAAGAAAATGTATGTAAAAATATGTTCCCGATGAAAAACAAATTGCGCATTTTTAATGCACTTTTGTGATTAACTTTTAACTGACTGTGTGTGTTTTACTCCTCAATAACATCCACACTATAAACATTCCCCAAATGAAGTTTTTTTTAAAACTTGTCCTCAACTTATACTGACTCTCAGATTATAATTCTTCATTTTTAAAAACATTTTTGTCAACAAACAAACATCGAGGCCACGGTGCCTGCTGTTGTTGTGTTGTTGTGTAGTGTAGTGTAGTGACCGTCCTCCCGTGTCTCCTCCAGGCCCAGTCAACGTGAGCACCAGCGCTCACATGGTGTCTCCGGCCGTGGTGGTGAAGGGAACCCTGTCCATCACCTCCTCTGAGCTCTACTTCGAGGTGGACGAGGAGGACCCGGGCTTCAAGGCCATCGACCCAAAGGTAGGAGCCTCGATCACTCACTCGATCCCCAAAAATGGGGCAAATGAATGAATGAATGAGCCGTGGCTGATGTGGAGGGCTTTAAAAACGTGTGTTTTAAAAAAAATATTACGTATCAGTAAGTTGGTTTTCTTTTGGGGGTTTCTTTTCCTGACGCAGTGTTTTGTCAGACTTTTAGGATTTTAAAGTATGTTTTGTTATATTTAGTTTTGAGCGGATTTTAAATGAATATTTTCGAAAATAAATTTAGCAACACAAAAATACAACTTATTTAACTTAAATTAATACCATATTTTGTTTTATTTTTCTTATTAACTTATTTTATTTTACGAAAATAAGCAACGTCAACGTAAGGTATTTTTTACTTTTTAAGGTGCAGAAAGTTTTTGTTCAATTTAAAAAAAAATTCTCCCATGACTGCAGACCTGTGGATGATTTTAATGTTCATTTTGTCTTGGTATTGTTATGGATCTGAGCTTCTTATATTTGTTTTAAAGTTTAAAACATTTCGACACTTTGAGTCAGCTGAACTTTTAGCAACAGGCCTTACAGAAATAGGCCTGTATTTAAACACGACTTATTTTATTTTTATTTCTAGATTTTATTACTGTAAAAACAATTTTTAAAAACGACCTGAAACAACGGTGGAAGTCCGATTGGAATTTTAGGATTGTCTCTTTACTGTCCTCTTCTCAGCTCTCCTGTTATAGGATTATTATTTTTTTACTTTTAAAAAAAAGCAACAATTACACCAATAAAACCCTGTCACCTCAGCTGTCAACAGACGTCAAGACACGAGCTCGTGTTGTAAGTTAATTTGCAACATTTTATTATCATTTCATTTTTTTTAAAGTCACATAATGAAAAAAATTGAACTTGGCACGCTACACTTCTTTTTCTGTCACTTCTCGCGTCTTTTTGTGCATATATTTAAATAAGAGTCTCTTCACTTTGTGAAAACGTTTAAAGAAAGACAACTAAAGATGAATACATTTATCTGAAAAAATGTACCTTCACTTTCTCTCTCTGGCAGTGGCCCAAATGCTCCATTTTGTCTAGTTTTCTCTCTGCGTTTTTGTTGTTTGTTTTTTTTTCTTTCTTTTTTTAATTTCACTGTTTCTGTTTTCTTCACATTGCAAGGAGGATCGACTTTGTCCTTCTCTGAAGTTTTTATCCCAGTAAAGTCTGTCGGGGATCATTCGGGTTTTTTGTTTTTTTGTTTTTTGTTTATAATTTGTCCAAACTTTTGGCATTGGTGAGGATTTCTCTCGCTAGTCTCCATGTCTGCTTAGCTGCAGCCTCCAGGGCCGAGTGAGGCTTTCCCTGAAACAAGTCCAAGTTTGGCAAGAAGTAGTGGGGACATCTGCGGCACTGCAGGCAGGATATGAGCTGCAGCAGGATGCCGTTCAGTCGGTCTCCGAGGCAAGACTCGTCCCAGTCGGTCTCCCGCGGGTGTTTCTCGCACTCGTACAGCAGCAGGGTTTTCATGTGGTAGTTGTGCAGCGGCTGCCCCGGCAGCTCCAGATGTCGGTCCCTCAGAGTCTTGAGCACCGACAGACACTTCTTCCTGCAGCCGCCCATCAGCAGCCTGTTCTCGGCCTCGCTGAACTGCAGCACCCAGGCGTCGCTCTCTGCGGAACTCTGCTTCCCCGTCAACGAGTAGCACTCTTTGGAGAGCAGGTTGAAGCCTTCAGCTTTCACCTCTGCCACCCGGTTAGGACCAGGCCACGGGATGTGGGGCATGGGCCACTGGGCTGCACTCCTGGGCCAGATCCCGGTGCACTTGAAGGCGGGCGTGATCTGCACCACGTACCTCTCCCTGATCCGCAGTTTGACCTCACTTGTGTCCGCCACCATCTTTACCACTTCCCGGTAGCTGCATTTGTCCACGGCTTGAGCCACCAGAGTCTGAAACCTGGAGCGGATCTTCCTGGCCGACAGGTACCCGGAGGCGGTGATGAACTCTACCCATAAGGACATGCTCCTTTTACGGCCGTCACTGAGCTTCAGCACCGCACAGCCCGGCAGGGAGCCGTCGTCCACAAAGTTGAAGACTCCCATTTGGTTGAGGTACAGCACCACCTCGAACTCGTTCGGAGAGATGACCTCCATCCCTTCGTAACGCGCGTCGATCTCACTGAGGGAGCTGATGAAGCGGGGCTCCTGCACCTCCACCTCCTTCAGGACATCCGACACCACTTTACAAACCTCTCTAATGGTCTTCGCAATGGCCGCTTTGCGAGCTTGGCATCTCTCGTTGTAGTATTTGTTGAGCTGGTACACCAGCTTCGCCTGCGTCGCGATCATGTTGGGGCACAGGTCCGGGCTGTACACCGGAGAGTCGCAGTAGGTTGACGGATCCAATGCTTACCGGTTAAGCCAGAGGCAAATGCTCCCCCTTGCAGGAAAAAAAAATAGTCAAATCAAAGTTTTTCTCTCTTTCTATTTTTTTTCTTCCTTTTTTTTGCAATTGGGGCGGATGGACGTCAGTGTGAGGAGGAGGAAGCGGATAGAGATGCAATGCAATAGCAGGAGCTGGGTATCAGTCCATTTGAGCTTCTCCAGCCAGATGAGGAAGAATCATATTCGGGTTCTGGCTCGTCATTCGTTGTGCCGGTCTGTAGAGACTACAACACCAGTCTGTGACCACTCATCTCTCCTCCAACTCCTCTTCTGTGCTCCGTGGCCCGGCTCACTTTCGTCCACACTCAGCTGTGAGCTGGACTTGGTGTAGTTTATGAATGGTTCCTGTAGGAAGAGTGAAAGTGGGTCGGGCTTGTCCTCCTGCAATCATGTGCAGAGCTGTCAGTGCAGGCAGCCAATCAGAGCCGCGGCATTTCGGCACAATCTCCAAGTCGGTGCAACGCAGCAGCAGCAGCAGCGTCTGTGACCGGAGCTGTCCACTGATCCGAGGTCCACCAAACGAAAAAACCTTCAGGTTTATACCAGCAAACGCCGTCGTATAGTCCGTGTTTACCATCAGTTAAATGGTTGTTTTTCTTCTCCCCCTCCGTACACAGCGCTGCTGCTTTAGCTCCAGGATTAGGATTGTAGACACAGTGAGTCACACATTTTAACTTCAGTGCTGCCTGTTTTCTGCAAACAAATTTTAACGATTCAGAAATAAACCAAACGTTTGTCCCTGTGGTTTTTTTAAAAACAATGAGTAAATTTAGTATCTCCCCCTCTGCCGTACCCCCTTTTTTTATTTACCAGTTTAATTCCTTTAATTTACTTTTATGTTAATGTTAATTCTGCTCATTTAAATATTCTCTGCCGTAATTTCGGAGATTTTCTAACATCGTGGCGGCTGGTTTTTAAAATAAAGATTAATTACAAAATAATAATTACCTGATTACAATAACCGATTATTGTATATAAATCAATATAAATTAAAATAAATAAATAACGTTCCCCGCGGCTCCGTTAATCAACCGTTGCGTTTTATTGACGCTCATCAGAAATTCACTTACTTTCACAGAGGGACTGTGAATGCACCTCAGCTCTGTGCTGCTGGAAATAACTGCCAATAATTTTGACCATTTTACTCCCGTCTGCTTCAAACCGAGCTTTAATTGGAGATGTGTAAATGATCACGGAGCCGATATTTTCTCCTGAATCTCAGGATTGACGGAGGATGTTTGTTTGCTTTTATTATTTATTTTTTTTGTGTGTGTTGCCTTCGGCTGTACTCTCTGAAAACACGCGTTAATTTGTCCGTGGTTTTAGCGCCGGGATCCTTGTCCACACACTGAATAATTGAAGCCCAGGTCTCAGGGAGGCAGTAAATGAAGTCTCCGGGTCCCCCGTGAATTTACTTTACTGCACTACAGCAGATATTTCTCCATGTCTCCGAGTAGGATAAAAAAAAAAAAAAAAGAAAAATTACACACACGTGTGCGAAGATCACAGTGGGATCCCGTGAAACATTTCGTCCTTATTTTAAATAATTAATCCAGTCCCATCACACATTCCCGCCGCTGTGGTTAATGGGGTCACGGTCATCAGCCTGTGAAATTGACTTAACTGCACATTTTTGCGACTTTAGAGACTCATAAAAAGGCTGGAAGACTTTGCTGTTTAAGCTAAAACGGTTTTTTTTTTACTCTTAAGGCTTTGTCTTTTAAACCTGCGTCTTACAACATAACAATTGCTCCAAAAAGATATATAATTGTAACAGATACATTTATTTATTTTTTAACTGTTATACCTACATTATATATTTGAATATGTATGTATATATGTGCATTTATATATGTGCGTTCATATATGTATATTTACACATACATATATGTGCACAACTATACATGTATATGTTTACACACATATATTAAATACATAGATTTACATATAAGTTTTAAATATATTTTCATTCTAAAATTTTATTACGAAACATATTGTTTTCAAATCAAATTTTAATCTTTCTTGACTTTAATGATTTCCAGAAACGTTTTTCGTGATATAAGGCTGCCAATGCTGGAAAAAAAAAATCTCAGCAAACATCTCTGAAGAGGCAAGAGTAAGTCTTCCTCCTTTCCTAGTTGCCACATCCCTCTGGACTCCATCAAATAGCCTTTTCCACAAGTGGTGATGAGCCTTTAGGGAGTGTGAAGTAACTCAAGATTAGATAGAATGTAATTACGTGGGAAGGAGCATTTGGTATTTAAAAAAAAACACAGGATGCAAAACACACGTTTACGTGAGATAACAAATGTGATATTTGTTAACGTAGAGCGGCAATAAAGTAAATATTGTTTTATTAAGAGTAAGTCTTTCAAACGCCTAGAACAATAAATTACCTCAAATAATGATGTGAAATGTCACTTCAGCTTATTCCCACCAGAGAAAACATTTGAGGGGAACATTTTGAAGTAACATTTGCGCTTGTGTCATGACATCTGAATTTGATCCTGGAGCTCCTAAATGAACTCACAATGTGCTTTTGGAACCACTTACGACCGTCGGAGAGTCGGCCGCAAGATGAGCAACAGCTGATTTTGGAAAACGCCAAAAAAGTGAACATAAGAAATTTACCATACACAGATGAGAATTAAAAAAATAAATAATTAATGAGGAAACATATCTGTGTGATGATTTCACAGCGACTGCTTAATATCAGGCTCCCCAGTCAAGAGAGATTAATGGACACCACTTGGAGAGTAGTGTCCAAATATTATGAACATCATTCTAAATGTAGCTTAATAAAGTAAATGATAGCAAAAAGTCAGGCTTTTATAAATACATTATGATAAGACCAAATGTTTCTCTGGAAAAATCCTCATTTTTAACACAGTGTATAATCACGCACACACTTGATAGAAATGGTAAAGGTAATTATTTATTTTGGCAACTGATATGGAAATGTCGACGGTGCTAAAAAAAAAACATGACTGACTGATGGCAGAAAATTGTCACAGCACGGCGTCTATAACTTTGTAAGCTTTGTTTTCGTCTTCGTCATCTTTTCATTTTTTTTAATATCAACGTCTGACGTCCAATATACTGTATATCTAATGGCAATGACCAACTGAGTTACTCACTCACTTATTCATACTTCAACGCTTCTTCTCTCCTCTGGCTCCATGTCCTAAAAACATCCAGAATTATCTGTGGTTCCTAAAGAGTGCCCCCCCCTCCCCACCCCCCGGTTTATATTTTACTGCAGAAAAGATCAGGAGCCTGTCAGGGAGCTCTTTGATCTGGGCCTGTGTGATGACTTCACAGTGATCCCTTCATGAGCACAAAACAGTGTCCATGCCTGTTGCAAATCTCTGCCAGCTGATGAGTAACCTCGTTGCATCTTTTTTTTTTTTTTTTCTTTCTTCCCTGGCTCGCTCTTCTCGTGTCCTTGTTCCGTTCCTCCTTTGGGTTGTTCTTTTTTTTCTTCCCCACTGTCTCAGCATAACTCTTCTCTCCCATTTCCATTCCCTGCAGATTACAACAACAACCCCCAGGTGGCTCTGCACGAAGATATTTTTAACTTTCTTTGCATTTTACACCTTTGACCTTTCCACTAATTTCTTTTTGCTACTCTGCGTCATGCAGTCTGAAAACACAGCCACAGCCTCTTCACATGGACTGTACATTTACACCAAAATAACACAGTCATGTTCAGGGTAATACAGTTGTAACATCACTGTGTTCCAAAAAAAAAAATCTGAGAGGTCTCTTCTTTGTGTCTGGCTCACTTATTGTGCTTTGTACTTCTAAGTGAGTGATGTCGGAGGGGGATGTCTGGGGCTTGGCATGGCTCGGTAGTTGCTCTTTTTTCCCCCTTTTTCCTTTTTCTTGAAACATGATAGCTTTAGGAAAAGTAGCTCACCGCCTCTCACTACACACTGACATGCACATGTGCTCATCGGTCGACATCGGCACACATGTGAACTGAGTACCTTTTTGATGCTCTTGTTCACACATTTTCTTGCTGTCTCCCGAAACCGGGATGGACCCAGCTGCTGCCTCCACGCAGGACTCAAAGAAAATCATCGCAGGCAACTAATTGCCTGGCAGGCTGCTGCATCTGCGCGACAGATAGAAGGAGAAGAAGAGATGAAGTCACTGAGCAGATGTGCGTTTGCCTGGGTGTGTGTTTAGGCGAGCCTTCTCTGTGTTTGGCACAGGTCATCAATATTGCATGTGGAGTTATTATTGCTAAGCCACTCTTGGAGACTGCTAATAATACTCCGACGAGGAAGTGAAACAGATGCTATTTTCAGCAGATTGGGTTAAGAAAATTATCCAAACAAAACGTGAATGGAGTTCATTAGTCATTT
>NC_024315.1:5223688-5226098 GCF_000523025.1 Cynoglossus semilaevis | reverse complement strand
ATTATCTGATAGGAAAAATGGAACAAAATATCTGTAGCTGTGGACATTGCTAAACTTTACAAAAGTTGTAATGGAAAAAAAAACACTTTAGTCCGTTTAAAAATATAGCCTTTCTAGTGAAATTTTTTTAACATGTCGTGGATCCTGCTCAATGACAGCTGTAGAATGTCAAAACCTTCTTCCTGTCCTCAGTAAAAATATAGACTTTCTAGAGAAATCTTTTTTAACACGGCGTGGATCCTGCTCAATGACAGCTGTAAAATGTCAAAACCTTCTTCCTGTCCTCAGAGTGTATATTTATATGTAAATACTCTCTGTTGCCAATCATTTAAAAATAACATATTATTATAAAACGAATTATAGCTTCAACATGTAAATTAAATACGTTATAGGTTATTATATATTCAAAGCCCAGAGATAGTGTATTCTTGTTATGTTACAGTCTGTTATTATGTTATTCCTATTTCATTCCACGCAAACAGTCACTCGGTTTGTTTGCATGGAAACGCTCGCTGTTACACAGAAATACCCTGACACCAGATCCGAGTGTCAGAGCAGCCAACAGAAAGGAGTCACACTCACTAATGATGTAATCGTAACAGTTCGAGCCAAGCAAGAGCCACAGCCAGTGGCTTGGGTCCAACATGTGGCTGATGGACCAATGGCTGCTCACAGCACATGCAAAGATCTCCCTAAAAAAACCCAACAACTTTTAAAGTTTAAAGTCTGGGACAGAGCAATAAATTAAAAAGAGAAGATCATATGACATTCTTTTTTACTTTATGGCCAAACTTTGATTTATTCCAGAATTTGCTTCAATCTTTAAGGCACTCACCACTGAAATGTCACAAGTTAGTCACTTGAAACTTCACCTTTTAGAACATAATCATCAGTGGTCTCCAACACAGTGTTATTGTCTGTGTAGAGCACCTGTAAAACTGGAGTCTTTATACAGTATACCCTCCAAAATGTACCTCTGCGTAATCAAATCAATTAGTCCAATCACTGGACTAATTACACTTTATCAAAAGTCTAACTTATCACGGATGTAGAATAAAAAAAAAAAAGCTAAATAGGAATAAGGGGTAAAGTGAGGTTGAGGCTAAGTAGTGCGGCAGGGTGGGGGCGAGGGGGGATCAAATCTACCCTGTGTTATCAGAAGTAGACAAGTGAAAGGTCAGTCAGCCATGAAAAAAACACCCTGATCCTAAAGCAACAAGTCTCACATGGGTAAGCTCTCCCTAAAGTATCAAAGTGCCGGGGCGGCACCCCTCCTCTGGCGTCCTCCCCGCTCCACCAAACCCATGTTCACCAGCGATGACCTTGGGTCGCAGCTGCCAATCACAGAGAGCCATGGCAGCAAGAGGTCTCTGATAGAAGAGCCTATTGATTTTCCAGTTAGAGTCTAAGTAGTGGTGTGCAGTAGGACCGATGGACGGCCCGAGCAGGTACGTCATTATCATTGGGCCCCAGGAATCAAGATTCCCTCTCCTTCACTCATCCATATTGTCCTCCTTCCCTACTTAGTTCCGTTCTTCTGTCTCTCCTTCATGCTGCTGCCTCCCCCTCTGACAGAGTGCACCCTGAGATGGTCAATAAATCGCTCAGCCACACTACAACTGCAGCCAGCAGAGTGATGGCTCGGGATGACCTTCTTTCCCTTCCTTCCTTCCTTCACTCTTCCACGCTCCGACCCTCTCTGCTTTCACGATGCAGTAATTATAGCACCGGGAGGACAGGAAATGCTTCCTTGCCCATGACAGACTTGTTAGCGTCGCAACTGTAATGCCCCCCCACCCCAATGGAGATTTTTAGCTTCTTTATATGATCAACATCCAAGTTCAGGTCTAATTTGAAGTATTCCCCGATGATTCGCTTTGGCTCGTCTACTCATCGGTGTAACCCAATTATTATTATGCTGCTTTTCTACCTCTGCCTCACTGATGATGTCACGTCTCCCGCTGCACTTTTGGCCCAGCTCTTTGCAAAGACATGTTCAAACAATTACAAATGATTTAATCCAATTAGAGGAGATAAGGCCAAATAAATGTTAAAAGCTTCCTGAAGTGTATTTCTCTTTCCCAGTTGAGTTGTTAAGTCCCGTTACTCTTCGTAATCTCTGTGCTGTCTTCGCACCGCCGCTCCAGCACTCTGTTTCCTCCCTCCTTTTAATCCCAAACCACATTGATGGTCGTTACATGAGGTTACGTCCATTGTGATGAACCTGCCCTGTAGAAATGACTTCAGCATTTTTTATAAGCAGATGTGCTTTAACGATGAGCTTCACTAGCTTACGTGTTGTACTGGCAACATTTGCTCGAAGCCTCTTTCAATAATGCTTTTTAGCCGTAATAAGAAGATAAAATATTAGGATGGGTGGATGGATGGATAAAGGTTGACTTACACATTC
>NC_024315.1:5208004-5223604 GCF_000523025.1 Cynoglossus semilaevis | reverse complement strand
CGTGGGGGGCGCGCCCCCACCCTCCCCCCCCCCCCCCCCCCACCCCCCCCCCCCCCCCTCCTCCATTTGCACCTGAGCCTAGCTCCTCCATCATGCTCCATCTTTGGGCTTGACTGGCCCAGTCAGGGGGCAGGTGCCTCCCCAGCCTCCTTTTGATTGATCCCCTCTCTCTGTCATTTATTCCCTTGGTCTTCCTCTGACACACGTGTCAAATGCAACACACCAGGTTGATGGATAGGCCTGCTTATGGATGCCAGTCTGCCTGGTAGGCTACTGATATTACAATCAGCACCTGTGTACCTGCTGTTCTCACAGGCCTCTGTGATTCAGCTGAGGTCAGAGAGAGAAAGAGAGAGAGAGAGAGAGAGAGACTCCAGTCAGATTAAAAGATCGATGTCCAGAAAGCCAAATTGGGAACTGGATTGTAGATGTCGTCTCCTTTTGTCAGACAGGTCTGTGCTGCATTTGGGGTGATAACAGCGCTTCAATTTGTCACCGAATGCACAAAAATGTATTTAATATTCAGTGTCAAATTAGCCGTACAAAACATTTGTAAAAACAAAACAACACATTAATCACAGCTGGGGAAAAATAAAAGCGACCCGTTGGTGTAGACTCTGTGAAGACATCTCTGTGCTGGAGAGCACAACGTTACACTGCTGAATTCTGAGTTCTGCTGCCTCTTTTGTCATTATGGTTAATGACCCATCCAGTCTGGTTAAAATGGCACATCCACAGGGACATTCTGCAGATTAGGTACTCATCCAAGACAGACTCACTGCCAACGTCAGCACAGCACAGCTTTTCCTCCTGCCCAGTAGTAAAGCCTGGAAAATGAGGATGCTGCCTGAATACAAAAACTATAGATAATCGTTAATGTTTGAAATTAAATCAGAAGATAAATAGGTTTTGTGCGGTTGACTTATTCAAGCCACCACTTATCAATCATTTGAACCAAACATCTCAGGGAATAAAAAAAAAAATCACATGCATTTAATTTTTTTTTTCATTTTCATTCATTTAATGGCTCAAGTGAGATTAGTTTCAGTCCACCGATCACAATCACACTGTATACCAATAAAATGCAGAGACCAAGTGAAATTAAATTGTAAAATGTCTGAACGGCGCTTTGTAATTACACGACTCTCTCTCTGGAGCTGTGCAAATGTGATCCTTTACTAACACCAAATCTGCACGTGCACTTTTCTTTCAGGTTTATTAAGAATATGTCACAGTGTATCAGTCGTGTATAAACTTCTTCCAAAGTAAATAAAAATACAAAGTTTTAAAAACACTTCCGCGGCGTCGTTGGAGACGCCTCCGAGTCCCCGGACTCTGCTGCTTATTCTTGATACGAGTCCTATTCTCTCTCTCTTCTTTTACCCTGGACAACCAACTTCAAATTCCCCAGGAGGGGTATACTTTTCACCCCACACCCACTTAAGCCGGTAACAATAGCCGGATTAGAAAAGAATTTACTTCAGCGAAGCCTCGCTCCGACCCTAAAAAAGCCTATCCATCACTAAATGGTGAAATGGCAGCATGAAGGAGAGCGGGGAGAATGCGATAGGAGTCGGTCAGCGATCTTAACCTGTCTGATGTTTGCCATGGAAGCCCACAGCGAGGAGACGACCAATGGCATTAGGTCTGAAACGGCTCCTGTACCTCGGCGGTATCTCTGCGATTTCTTGAAACCTGAAACACTTTCTTGTGCAACGTTGTTTCCGTGGCTTGACAAACCACGGAATGCTCTTCCCTGAGTTTATTTCCACACAGGTGCAGCTTTACTATTGAGATCATGAATTACTCCTGAAGATTCAGATAAAAAGAACTTGATATTCTAGTAGTTTTTTTTGCTGCCGTGGTAACAGTTAATTACTGCCCCCTGTGACACGAACGTCCAAAAATCTGAGTAAACTTTACTAAGGTTTAAAAACATGCAGACAGAGTGGATTTCTCACTGTGTATATATCTTCCACATTTCTCACCCTTCTCCTCCTCATTTATGGTGCTTTATCCCTCCTTTGTTCCTCGTCACATTTCGCGGCTGCAGCTCTACCCTTTGTGGCCTCAGTCACAAGGTATGACGGGATAAAAAGAAGGCACTGACCGTGAATAATTTAAAAAAGAAAAAAAAAATTGGAGCCTTATTAATATCTGCTTTGTATGTTATGTACGTGAGGTTTAAAAAATCTATATTAATAATTCTCAGACTGATGTTGCGTCTCAAACCAAAGCTAATGTGGCTACGTGGCTCATTTACACTCTGCTGTCGTTTTATGATTCAAGGCCGGTCTGGGTTTCAGACTGTTAGCTTATGCCCAGGGGCTGAATATATGAGTTAATGCACTGAAGACTTCACTTCTCCGCCAATTAACCCCCAAAACCACTGCAGCGTTTCCCTAAATCCACCCAAGACCCTTTTTTGTTCCCACTTCAAAAAGGCTAAGCTGGAAAGGAAAGGAGAAAAGGCTAACCAGTTAGCAAACATTGAAAAGGCTAAGAAAGGGGTTTAATCCCTATTAGGCTAAATTCAGCCTAAGTGTCCCCCAAAGATCCTTTCAAAGGGGACTTTCTTCAGGGAGTGCTAACTCCGACTGGGAGACGTTTGGGGCTGAACGCTGTGAGCCTTCAACCCCGCTCTCTCTGCGAGCTGAGTTTGTTTATTTTGCTTTAATTCTCTCACATCCACTGCAGCTTCTTGGTTGTGTTTATTTTTGACTTGGTAGTTTGTTTTACTTCCCTTGAGGCAAGTAGACCTTCACCTGTGACCAGAGATTTCATTTTGAATTAGATACACGGGTAAAGGGGCAGTCGATGGTGGAGGTTACTGCTGTGATGGGGGGTTTTCTGTTTTGCCCGATTTTTATTTTTGTGTTTTTGTTGATTTGAACCTTTAGTTGGATGCTCACTACGTCCAAAACTTTGTTTGTTTGTTTGTTTATTCCAAGGAAATCTGCCATAGCTGTTTATTTTTTAAAGGTTAGAATGAGCAGTTATTGATGGAGTTTTTTTTTTAAATTTTGGTTGCACATGCAAGACGTCATGCACATAGACAATGGTATTAAAAATGATTCCTGCCGAGCCACAGGGAGCAGATTATAGCTGCTGGAGTGTGAAGGCAGAGTCATGTGGCTGCTCCGTCCTAAGGTTACATGAGTTTAAGTTTGTGATTTAGTCAAATTAATCTTTTGTCAAGATATTCATGCTCGAAGAAATTTGCCTGTGAACGCGTGGCTTTATTTCTACTTCTTTCCAGTAGCTACGATACTCTCAATTCTCCCTTTTCCTTTTTTTTATTTTTGTTAAATCCTTTTTGGTTATCACTCAAACTCAAAAGCAAAATCTGCCTTAATTGGCTCCAGAGGGCTCAGGAAGGCTTTGTGTCAGCGGTGATGAAGCTCCTGATTGGTCCAGAGGCACAGCCAGCCAACAGACCCTCGTTAGTGTGTCGGGCTCCTTTGCTTGCTCGTTAGTCCGATGAACTCATTTACTGATGGAGAATGACAAGGCCTCAGTTACCGAGGTGGAAGGAGGATGGTGGGAGAAAAAGGATAAGAAATTAGAAGAGCAAAAAAGTATGATTATAGGAGAGATAAGCTGTAACACTTATGTTGATGCACCGGGCGAACGCTTAAATGTCAACGTTGTTTGTCTTCACTCTTTTTAAATTCTTTTGCAGCCGTTAAAGTGCAGTTAGTGTCTCCGTCTACTTAACTCCTCTTTTTTATTGTAGATTACCTGATTTTTGCTGTGAACTCAGTGACAAAAAGCGACTGTGCAAACGTAACTCATGCACGAGGTGTGAGTCGATAAGTTCTAAGACAAGTTGAATCAAAATCTATAGTTAACGAATAGCCAAGTTATTTTTCATCATAACCTCCATTCAAATCTGAAGAACTACAGGCTGCGTTGGAGAATTTCTTCTGTAGAATTCTCTAAGTTTTCATGCCCTGTCTAAGGATGTGAAACAAAAAAAAAAACATTTCAAAGCTTTAATAATTTTAACAGGTTTGTTAAAAAATCTGATTCCATAATAGTTCATTTTTTTTATGGATTGTAACTCAATTTAAATAAAAGTAACAATTGATAAAATAAGCTGTTTTAGATTTTAAAATCAGACAAAAATTTTCAATTACGCCATCTGTCATAAAACTTATTGACTCAATCACTACAAGAAAAAAACAAACTAAAACCATGTTTAGTTTATCAACGTTCATAGTCTACAGTCTCCAGTGTTTGCTTTTGCAATTACACATAAGAGTGTGAAGACTTGGCTGCTGAAAGGATTCTAAATAATAACCAGCGGTAACCAACCAACATGCTGATCCAGTCCACAGGTTTTTTTTTTTGTTTTTTGTTTTCTATGAATATTATCAAGTTCTCTCCCAACGTGCTTGTCGCTGCTCTGTGTTGATGTTGATGGATCACCTCTCTTCCTCCCGCTCATTAATTTCATCACCTTATCTCCCACACCACTTCATTTGACCAAAAGGTAATAATAAATCCCTCATCCATTATCCTTTAACTCAGGCAGCCATGCGGAAATACTTAATAACAGCCAACAAATTGAACTTCAATCACCTCATTTTACTTCAAGGATGCACAGCACATTACACTGAGGAAGCAATTACGCATGTACCGCTTATCTTACACTGGTTGTGTGCATTTTGGAGTGAAAAAACATATTTAAATTATTCTTATTGTGTTCCCAGTTTTAATGATTTTTTGACGACAAAAATTCAAGTTTGGGCCAAATTAGACTTTTCCGACCACAAACACACACCCTTCATTTACTGGCCTTTTCATTTATGTCATGACTGCTCATAGACATAATCCAGTTCCTAACCTCAACCATCCCATTTTTAAAAAGTCTCATCCTAATTCTTCCCCTTGTCCCTCCCATAGATCATATATAAAAACAGGGAAATGTTCCATCTGTCTGTTTAAATCATGTCAATTCTCCATGGATTTTTAACATCAAGTATCAGATGTGAGGTCTTCGTTGGGAGAACACAGTAGGTAGATGTAGAGATGGTAAATAGACGATGGGATGGAAGAAGCAGGAGAATGAATTTGACATGATGCTGTGTTTGATTGACAGCTGGATGGCCCAATTGAAACTCGACCTTGTGGTGCTGTTTGTGTCGATCTACTTATGGTTTGTGTCAGTGATGCTTGCTGTCATTCTGTGACTACTAAATAACCGTGATGTCAGACTAATCACCCTTTTTACCCTCCCAGTTTTATCCATCTTTTTTTTCCCCGCCAAATTGAATAATTGTAATTTACCATAAATGGAAAACCTTCATATTCATATAGTAAAGTGTGTATAGTAAATCTGAACCGTCACAGCAGAGGTGTGTAGAAGAGCTCGCCTCTGGTCCAGTTCATATATAGAGTCTATTATTTTATTCTACCCTAACACGATCGTTCCTTGTTGATGAAGGACACTTGTTTTAGTGAAGAAAAGAAGAGAGAGGTTTCATTGGCCGTGGTCTCTCTGTGAGATTTAGTGGTGACAGTTGTTGTGTACATGCGTGTATGTGTGTGTGTATGTGTGGTTACACATGGTAACCACCGTCGCTCGTCCCCTCTTCATGTGTCCCTCTTCATTCTCCAGCCTTTTGAGCGTCTGACAGAGACAAATGACAGTGCCTCAGAAATGAGCAGCAGACCGACGCACAAACAAGTTGAGGGTGGAGGCAAGTGAGATGGAGAGGAAGGGGTAAAAAAAAAAGCATTGCAATCAAGAGGTGTTCTTTTGTTTTGTGGTTGGCTCTGTCCTCCTGCGTAACGCTTCGGAATTGATCTTTGGTCAGACCGGTCCTTCACACCTCCATGGATTTTGTTCCACTTGAAAAGAAACATCAATAAAACTGTGCTTCATACCAGAGCAGCCATGTTGGTTTTTGATGTTTGCTTTGATGCACTTGACACTGATCCAATGCTGTCTGATTTGTCTTTCTGTGTTCTATCATGTGTGTTTGTCAAAAAGTGTTCTGGCAAAGATCATCACGTGAATCGACTCTTTTTCCATCGCTGCGTCTTTTACCACGGATGTTTTAAAATGCATCTCTGACAGCAACACATCACACCACAGATGTTCTTCATCCCTTCCTTTCCCTCAGATCCTCTCCCGACTTATCAGTAGTGTTTTGTTTTTCTTAATGGAATTTTCATCTGAAATGAAAATCCCAGTAATACAGATGCTCAGATGTCGTGTTTATGGTTCTTTCTGTTGGGCTTTTTGCTCAGGAGAGTCTGGAGACCGGTCCGGTCTTCTGCAGCTCCTGAGTCTGGTGGATTCACCCACAGCCAGCTTCTCTAGCCACTAATCCACATTTAATTGAACTCCAGAGACTTTGAAGTGAGTCTGTGATGCAGGCAGGTCGGTATTCCTCAGAGACACAGCGAGGCAGGGGCTGTCCCAAGCTAAAGGCCACAGCTGCTCCTCCACGCTGTCCTCCCGCTTTAATGAGCTCCTTTAACTTAACACGGAGGTTAGGTTACCGGCACGGATTTGAATATTTTTGATTAATAACTAAAACTCTGAAACCAGCCCTGTCATCACAGTGTCTCTCTTACCTCCCCCCCGTCAGTGGGGAGATGCCTTTAACATTAAAGGCAGAGGAGGAAACAATTGAGTAGTTATTACTGCGGTGCTAAATAGGTTAGCAGCAAAACTAAATGCTGGATTAGGAGGAGGAATAATGGGGGCAGTGCCGAGCGTCGGGGTCTGTCAGGCACGTCTGTGACAGACATCAGGACGTGTTACTCTGACAGACGCAGGAACAGATTAAATGTTCACTTCATCGAAGCATTTTTAAATGTGTGCTTCGTGACATCATATTCTTTGACCACAGTGACAGTTGTTCGGTCTATCCTCGTCACCGTCCTGCAGAGATGGTTGATCTTCTCTGTCTGTCCTGCTGTAATTTAGCGATATTTATCTTTCTCTCTCTGTGCTGAAATATGGATCGTCTTTTAGTGAACTGACCATTTCCTTCACTCATTCCGGATGAACGGCCCCCATTCTCCTGCTGCAAGAATCACTTTTTCATTGAGGCTGATCAATATAAGACATTAATCGTGCTGCTCAGGCCGTCATGTCGCCCCTCCTTGAAAAATGGAGCGGGCTAGCCTCCTGCTCAGTCGTCGTTTACCCCTTCCGTCCCATCTCTGATTTGCTTTGTCTTCAGTTCTTCTCTTGATTGCATTTTCATTTTTTTTTCTTTTTTTTTTTACTATCTTTCAGATTCTTACTTATACCGAAGTTCTGCACGGGAAATGGATCTTCACCGAGATCCGTGCCGTGTTTTCAAGGCGGTACCTGCTCCAGAACACGGCTCTGGAGATATTCATGGCCAACAGAAGTAAGAAAAAAAAAAGAGTTTCAACAGCATTCATTCATTAATCTGAGAGTTTTGTCATGAATAAAAACAAGAACAAATAGGGATGTGAAGCCAGTTGTGATAAAACGTGGTATTTTTTTTATATCTTCACAGCTGCAGTCATGTTTAACTTCCCTGATGCAGCCACTGTGAAGAAGGTTGTTCACAGTCTTCCTCGTGTTGGAGTCGGAACCAACTTTGGGCTTCCTCAGACCAGGTACACACACACCAGAGCCAGAAGCCCTCTCTGGGGCGGGCCCCTCACCTTGGGAACCACTGAGTTAATCATACATATCGTCCCTAAAACTCACCCCCTCTCTCCTCACCCCCTCTCTCCTCACCCCCTCTCTCCTCACCTTCATAATTCCCTCCAAACCAACACAGTTCAGTTCATTTATTTATTTCCATCAGAGGGAGGGTAGAAGCTAATAGTTGTTGTAAGCCTGGAGGCCTCACCTCCTTCACCTCCTCCCACCTCCACCTCCCTTTATACCTGCTCAGAACCTCAGTGTGTAGAACCCAAGAGATTTTTTTCAAGAATGCACAAAAAAATGTTTTATGGATTATATAAAATATTAATGTTACTGTTACATTAATTTGACATGTATTTAAAATGATATCCTAGATACTTTTATTTTCATTTTACAACTTTAATGCAATATAATATGATGTCTTATAAAAGCAGCAATTTGTAGTAAATCTGCAATAATCAGGAAGATGTCGTTTCTGGACAAAATGATCAGCAGAAAAAAAAAAAGGACAAAAAAAAAAAAGACACATGGGAGAAACCACCCCAGTGCGGCAGGTGTAATTAGTAAAAGGTGCATCCAGTAATGAGTCAGTGGGTGTGTGGTTTAAGGTGAAGTAGCGTATGTGTGTGTTGGTGTTTGGCTCATTAATCAACCTGGTTTACAGGCTGGGGACACCTTGGCTCTTTGACCTGAGGACAGCTGTATAGGCCTAGTACACACACACACACACTCAAGAAGCCTTAAAACTACAATTAAAAAGTTGTCTGTCACATACAATATTTTAAAAATAAAAACCGACTTTGATTTCCAGACCATATTTATAATTATAAGCTGCTTCATTAAAAATATAGAGTGAAACTTTTAAGGTGATTTTCAGTGCGACTGTGAGACAGAGTCATATTTTCACCTTTCATGGACCTTAACGACTGTAATCTCACACACTGACAGTGATTAATTTGATCATTTTCTTTTGTTTTAATTGGAACAGGAGTCATTTGTTTTTGTCCAATAACATGCATCACATTCAAAGGCCTCGGAGGGCAGAACACTAATGCTCTCCCCAATTTAATACACATTTGTCTTGTTAATTAGCAATGTTGTAACCTCAAAAAAAAAATTGTCATTTTAATGTCATCCATATGACTGAGCTCCTTTTTTCTCCAGGCCAGTTCTTATACTGGTGATAATACACACGTGAGGTCAAAGTAACAGGGTCATCTCATCTGCCGAGACCCTCACCACCAACACTGGAAACTTTTCTATGGCCTAAAAGTTTAGGTTTTTTAAATTTTTTATGATATTACAATTATGTATTTCTTACACAATTAATATAATATATAATAAAAGTGTAAAATAGGAGTTTTTTTAGTTTATGAATGACTTCTTGGTTTCAACTTTCACTCAAATATTTGAGAGTTAGAAACATTTTGATAGTGTTTTATATTCTTCCTCTGCAGTTTTTTGTCCCCCCCTACAGGTCATAAGTCTATATTCACTGTGTGTCCACAGGCGAATCACCTTGGCCACACCAAAGCAGCTTTTCAAAGCATCCAACATGACTCAGCGTTGGCAGCGTCGGGAAATCTCCAACTTTGAGTACCTCATGTTTCTCAACACGATCTCTGGTGAGGACCACGTCCACACACTTCACCTGGACAACGCATCAGTGCAGCGTTTATACAGAGCTTACATTTACAGATGGCACACTGATTTGATTTGAAAGCAACGCTGTGTGGTGTTCTATAAGCCAAGCCGTCAAGATGCACAGAAATGACTAAACAAATTAACCAACTTCATGATGAAAAAATGTTGATTTATCGTGATTAATCCACAGCTATCCTGCGATCAGTCAGATATGGCAGCCTTAAAGGACAATAAATTTTAAAATAATTTAAATTTTAAATTTTCTTAGTGAAGGTAACTGAAATTTTTAAAAATCTCATTCTTCAGGTCGAACTTTCAACGACCTAAACCAGTACCCAGTCTTCCCGTGGGTCATCACCAACTACGACTCAGAAGAACTCGACCTGACTCTGCCCAGCAACTTCAGGGATCTGTCCAAGGTAAGACAGTGGACGCACTCCTCTGCTGACCCAAGAAAACGGGGCAATTAAGATGCCTGGTTTGACTTGTGTGCACGCACATCTGTGTGCAGTTCCGACTCCTGTTTTTTGTCCACAGTTGAAAGTTCTTGATTAATCCTTTAAAATCTGACCTTCTGCAACGCTGCAGGAAATAAACGTATCCTCCCTGGTAGCTGCAGGCTTCAATTTATTGGGCTAAAAACAATGAAAGCTTCCATTAAACGCTCCCTGACACATAAATATACACACCCACACTGATAAACTGCCTCTAAAGGTGGCTCCTCCTGGATTTATTCTTGTAAACTCCCACCTTCGTACATTCACGGGGGCTAAAAAACTATCAGCGGAAAGCTCGCCCAGCTCCCCGCCGGACTGACGATCAGTTGTGCATAATGTTGTCCAGTAGTGGGAGGACAGAGGATTAGTGTAAGAGTGAGATGATTGAGTGACTGTCCCAGAGCTGGAACCAAAGTAACTGGATAAATCAAACAGGAAGCAAAAAATAAAAAATAAATGTCTGCATTAATGGAGAGGAGACGTGTCGGAGGAAACGCATTATCAGAGGTTCACTTCAACAGACGTCCATCTCAGTGTCTGCTCCAAGTTAAACTGAGTTGGACTGACTTTAAACACAGTTAGATTTGCATTAAAGACAAACAGAAGGCCATTATAAAGTTTATGTTTGTTGCAGAGGGACAATAAAATATATGAAGGATTTGCTTGTTGCTGTTATATAATATGGGATTTTATGGTGTTTTATTTTTTAATTTGTAAGACCATGTCTTGTAGTATATTCATGGCAGATTTTAACTTTGTTGCTGAACAGATTTTTTTATATATTTCAGTTGATTTATGTCTTTTAGCTTAATTACTGCACGTTTCATTTAGGGTAAATCTTTATATAATTCCTTTTTTTGACTGACTTAATTGAAGTTTTTTTTGCTTAATGTAATATTGTTTTACTTGATGGCACAATTACATTTTGTCAAATGTAGCCAATACAAAGTAAACCTCAAAAAATAACATGCTAATGTGGATGACATTTGAGGAGGATACTTTTCTGACACTCAGCTGATGTCATGCTGTGTTTTTGTCTTTTCTTGACTTTAAATTATCGTCCACTGCTTCAGTTTTTGCTGCCAAAAAAACAGGCTTTTACTGGTAAATTCACTAGAAAAACAAATCCCCTAAAAATCTCTGGTGTGTAAACTTCTGACCCAGCTTTTTTCACTTTATGTTTAAACCATAACAAAACTCAGTAAAGGCAGAGACAAATATTCTGACCCAGCTTTTCACAAAACTCAGTAAAGGCAGAGACAAATATGATGATCCAATCAACGACAAGACGTTGAAACGCACTCGTACTTGAACCCTCATTTTACAGGTCTTTTCTTTCACTCCTCCAACAGTCGACACCTTGTTCTCCTCCGTTCTTCCTTCACTCCTCAGCTGCTCCTCCGTGTCCCTCCCAGGTTTTTATCCCTCCCAGCGTAGCCCTCCCCTCAGTATGAGGCCATATAATTACTCTGTTTATCTGCCCTCATGTTGCCCAGTAGACCCAAGTGCTACACTTGTACTTGCCCCACCAGCACACACACTTAGACGCAAACAGCCAGCCCTCCCTCGGTTTGCCTCCTGCTCCTCTCCTCCTCGGCTCAGTCGAGCCTTTCAGCCCCCGGGGCCAAAACACGGAGGGGGGAGATGGACAGAGAGAGACAATCAGTGCGAGAGAGAGAAGAGGAGAAAAACAACAACACTGTTTGATCTCCTCGTTCTCCTCCGCAGAGAGAGAGAGACATAACGAAAGAGAGGGAGAGAGGGAGTGGGTCTGATTTTATTATATCTGTTTTATTCATGCTGCTGACACGTGTATGACTGCTGGACCGTGGCAGAATGCAGTGTCTGGAAAAGGGCAAGCAGGATTGTGCGCCCCTCCCCGCACCGCTTCCTCCTCCCCAATCAACCTCCCCTCTCCCTTTAACTCCCCCACCCGCAGTCGTTTGTATCCCGTTTCTTTTCTTTGCGTCTTGATGTTTTCTGACCTTCACAGTTCCATCGCCCACCGACTCACTCCTGTTTGGTTTCCTCTTCACCTCCTCCATCCTGGCACTCACTGCACATGTCTATTGTTCCAGTCTTATGACAACACTGGTGCTTGTCTATTATAGAAACAGGTCATCTGGGAAGCCTCCAGTGACATTGTGAAGCCAAATTGCCATGAATGTCCCCTCTGTGTGTGTGTGAGTGTGTACACGTGTGTGTGTCACACTGTCATCATTCCCAGAACAAGAGGCCACAGTGAATTTATGTCCCCTCCTGGCAGAGCCGTTCTGACCCCGGGGACTTTCTTATCATAAACTCTAACCTCAACCTGACATCAAACGTCCGACCAGGAGATAACGCTGTAGTCACCGTGAGCCCACGCTGGTCGTCCTCACTCTACATACGTGACTTTTTTAAGTCTCCACCTGTACCGACACCTCAGTTCTGTCAAATTGATTGTTTCCTTCAATTAAAGGCACCTCCGTCTTCGTTCTTGTTGTGACGGAGCAACAGCAACAATTAAAAGAGCGGCCGTCGCTCTGACCGGAGATTAGCTTGTTTGCATTCACATAACCACAGAAATAGTGAGGATTTATTGAGCTCTCCTCGTACCTTTGCGCTATAACCCACTACTCACCAGCCAGATCGGCTAATGGTGTATTGATTTCACCATACGTGCCCCATATGTTTATCCCCCAGGCCTCCTGCACTGTTTTCACTGTTTAAATAGGACATTATACATAAACAGTCCTTTGAAAAGCCTCTTTTGATTTATGGCTCAAAGCCCTGGTGATGCTCAAATTGTAGCTGTGCTATTACACTTCATCACAGACCGCCCATTATTGTTGTAAAAGCAAAGTAGCACTGGGTAATGTTCCTATAATAGTCCTCAGGAAAGTTCATTTCATTCCTTAGGGTGGTTGTTTATATACCCAGGGGTTTACGTATCCAGGAAAACATTCTTATTTTTTCACGTACTTGTATCCGCAAATGAAGGATAATTGGCAAAGAACGCGGGTACCATCCTTCATCCTCAGCGAATGTGTCATTACGGGTTGATATGCCTGCACCTGCTGTTCATGAGGGGGAACTGAAAAAGTTCCAGGACATATTACATGAATATAATTTTGTGGAAAAACAAATCTGCGTCTCTATTTATCATCTATTTACTGTAAGTCTAAACCAGAGAACTCGTCGCTTCTTTTTTTTTTTTCCTCGTCTGAGGACCGAAATCCTTCGTCAAAGATTGTGTTTGCTCTGATCTGATTAAAAAGGCAATTTCGTTGTCAAAGATTTCGTTTGCTCTGATCTGATTAAAAAGGCAACAGCTCCAACTCTTGACAAATCTGTTCAAAAGCCTGAGAGACTCTAAGAAAGATTTCAGCTACTCAAGTATCCACGGACGTTTTTGTCTGATTTCATGAGTCATTTTTTCCTACAGCTTTTTAAGGGAAAAACACATTTTGATTGGAGTGTAAGATGAAGAATCCAACCTGAGTCTAGTCGTGGGTTGACGTTCTTTTCGTGCCCACTCTTCCCGGGCACATCTGATAAAGTTACTTGTTTTAATGTATCAGTAGATTTTAAAACTGTTCAGTCCACTCACTAATGAAATGATTCCTTTTGACCTTTTGTCTAAATTTACAACAATTACTATTAATTACTCTGACAAAAATCCAGTGTGTGTTTCATTTGCGGGCAGTTCTTTCCCCTCTTTTATCTTTGTCCTTACAGTAGCCTTTAATAGCTTTTTCAAACCATAGATTTCCCTGCTCTTGGACGACTGTTAAAAACGAACCCCAGATTAAATCTCCAATGTTTATTCCATCAAAGTGGCAGCACAGTTTCGCTCTGCAGCCTTCTCTGTAGTCTAATTAAAACTATGAGATTGGTTCATTTATCTGAGAGCTCATCAGTGAGCTATTCTCCGCCACAACATATTAGGCCAATCTCCGGTGGGGCGGCGGCGGCGGCGGCAGCAGCAGCAGCAGGTGTTCCATCAGCACGGAGCCAGGCGCTGGGCTCGGCTCTTCTCTGATGTACGGTGCCGTCATCGCTGATCTGTTGTAGCTACTGTAAGATGAGACCGCCGGCCTCACAGTAATTTACAGCTGTAAACAACGCAGGCACACGCAGAAAAACCAGCGGCTCTCACGTGCACTCACGTGGACTCACGTGCACAGTCCTCATTCTCTCTCTGTCACCGTGGCACTTTATTCGCCCTGTCTCCCCTTTCTTTTTTTTTAATGAGCTGATTGTTATTAGAGCTATAAATCAGACAAATGAGTGTGATGTATAATTCACTCTGTGTACCCACCCACCCCCAGTGGCCGTGTGGAAGCCCACAGTGTATCACTGTCAGCACGGAGCTGCATAGTGTTTGTGATGCAAGGCTGGTTTTTCTTCTTTTTTTTTTCTTGTTTTGTTTTTACACCAACTCAGAGACCTGGTTTACAAACGGAAACAAAAAAACCCACCCTTCCTGCTACACCAACCTGGTTTTTCATACACCAGCCTTTGGTGCTGCATTCCTTTAAGGCACACGTACACGTTGACCAGCCCGCTCCATTACACTCACATGAAACAGAAGCTATATCGCGGATCAATATGAAACTCTGACCCTGGAAGAGTCTTGTTGTGACAGGCACCCAATAATATGAAAGAGATCCAATTGATCCACGTCCTACAGAGCCCTCATCGTCAAAAGGCCATCATTCCATTACTATTGATCTGCTCGTGTGCTTCTATAGGTTTATTTGTGGGTGCCGGATGAGGAAGGGGAGGGGGAGGTGGAGGAGGGAGAAGGGGGGGGGGCACAGTGAGCAGAGGACTAATAAAAATTGAACCAGCCCGAGAGTGATTTCTATAAATGAGTGTCTGAATAATAGCCGGGTAGCAAAGGGTTATTGGTTTTTTCAAGAGTGATGGAAAATTAATGCAACTTAACCATTTTTTACTGGACTATAAAAAGGCCTGGAGACCAGTGTATTAGTTACGGATTAATAAAAGCAAGAAATTAAAGAAATCCACAGCCCTGTTATTGATATTGGTGGTGGGGGCTCTTTCATTGAAGCATATTAGTTTCCTCTGACAGGTTACAGCTGCGGGGGCTCTGTTTCACGGCCTCTAAAAAGCACTCTGGGTGAGGATTGATTTCTGTCTGAAGGGAAACATCATCTAATATTCATTTGTGATTGCACAAAGGTTACCAGCTTTGTTCTCCGTGCTGCAGTTTTGCTGCCAATAGTGGTCTTTGAATATAGCCACAATAAAATGCAGGATGAACTCTTTGTCCTGTTTTTTTTTGCTTTGAAAAATTAAAAACATATTTCTCTCCACAGCCTATCGGTGCTCTGAATCCCAAGAGGGCGGCGTTCTTTTCTGACCGATATGAGTCATGGGAGGACGACCAGGTTCCTAAGTTCCACTACGGCACCCACTACTCCACCGCCAGCTTCACGATGATGTGGTTGATACGCGTTGTAAGTGATCACAGCTTAAAGTTACACAGTGAAGGAATGATTTTTCTGTATCATCCAAAGTTAACAAAAAGTATAACACAATTCTGCCACAATTTATTATAATCAAAAATATTTTTTTATTTAAGGCTGTCAAAATAACACGTTATCCATAATAATTAATTTACATGATGGATTACATTTATTCAGCTTTTTTTTTTTTTAAATACAGGCCCACTTTTTATATCCAATAATTCAATCATCCATCCATTAAATCAGGGGTCTCAAACTCAATTTACCTGGGGGCCGCTGGAGGCAGAGTCTGGGTGAGGGTGGGCCGCGTAAGGGATTCCACAATAAAGTTTTTTTT
>NC_024315.1:5189879-5207209 GCF_000523025.1 Cynoglossus semilaevis | reverse complement strand
CACGCCGTGCTGTTGTTGCAAGCGTGAAGTGCACGAAGCTGGTGTAGCCTAGCCTAGCCTAGCCTAGCCTAGCCCCGACTAGGGACGGCGCGCGGGAGCTTGCTGATTGGCTCTTCGGAAGCCCACTTTCTCCGCGGGTCACACTGATATTATACCTTCATTTTAAGGTGAGGGGCCACAAAATATTGTACTGCGGGCCGCGAGTCTGAGACCCCTGCATTAAATGTTACTCTAATACACAATGTCATTTACACACATTGAAGGAAAAAGTTTCTTCAGCACTTCGATATTAAATCACTATTTAATCATGATTAATCTTGATTAATCCAGCTCTAATTTTAATATAAAATGTGTCTGATACTTTTTTTTAGTGAGATGTAATTCAGATGGTGGCGCTGTAACTTAACTTAAAAATACACATACTGCTTTTTTAGCCTCACGAACATTCATTATGCTGCATGTTGTCCTCATAAAAACCTCCCAAAAATAAATCAATAGAATGTTTCATTGTATCATATTCTTAATCAATGTCTCAAAGAGTACTCTGTGTATTTTGATCTGTTTGCTGTACATACTCCTGTAGGTTTTTTATACTTCAAAGCCTTCCTTCACTACCTTGGCTGAATGGACGCCATCAATCTTTTCATACTGCACTCTGGGGAAAGAGAGGTTACTAAGTTTCTCCAACGTGCAGTTTTGGGCTGTTATTGTCCCCGTAGCTCACTGTCTCTGTGACTCCCAGTGGACGCAGCTCATTGATCCCTGCACATCATTACGGAGCTTATTCTAAAGCCTCCTTTACCAGAAACCTGTGTTTAAAGGCCTCGTTTAAAGAGCAAACTGAGGATTAATTGAAAAACAAAATGCAGGAATTGCAAAGTGTTGTTTGTGTATTTTACTTTTACCGTCCCCTCGATCCTGCTTTTGTGAGCGGCGAATCAAGAGCAGAATAGGAAACGGTGTTTTTTAATATATTTTGCGACCAATAAGCCGTGCATCAATCCAGTCTGAACTTAATTAGCTCTCTATATTCGGAGTCTGCAGCTCTGGACGTCATATTGTGTCCATGTCAATTGTGGGCTGTTCCATCAGAATGACAGCTATTGATCTGTTCTAACAAGATTAGACATGATTAGAAATGCATCAGTTGCACCGGGGTATTGACTTTTGCAGCTCACTGGGATTGATTATTTTTCCAGTGTTTGTTTTCGGTTACCAGTTTGGAAGATGCTGCCATTGAACCATTGAACCCTAGCTTTGTCTCAAACACAGTTTAAGATCGTGTTCAGCAGCTGCTTCTGTGTTCATGACCTCAGATCTTTTTTTGTCCAAATCAACAGGAACCCTTCACCACGTTCTTCCTCAACTTCCAAGGAGGGAAGTTTGACCATGCTGACCGCACCTTCTCCTCCGTGTCCCGAGCCTGGAGGAACTGTCAGAGAGACACATCAGACGTTAAGGTATCCTAGACAAGGCTGCAGGCAATTGTTTTTTTCTTTTCTTTTTTTAAAACTTCTTTTGGAGAATGCTAACTTGCCAAGAGAAGTTAGAACTTGTAAGAGATAAGGCTCTAATCCCTGCGAGAGGATAAATTCTTATCCTTCACCCAGAAAGACACAGAATAAAACAAGGTTTTTTAAAAGAGTAATGTTCAATCACTACCAATCTTTGTACTACGCCAATGAAAGCTTCCTGCTCTTCTGATCAAAGCGTTAAACTAATCCTCATCTGTCCCGGCCGTCTGTCTCGGAATAAGCCAGCTATAACCCCGGACTTGAATCCCTGCCCGTTGGGCCCCAAAAACCTTGATCTGTTGGCTCTGCCTTGTAACAGTGCAGGTCATTCCCATACTGAAGGCCCGTGGAGCCCCCAGCGCACACGTTAACTGCTCTCTTAAAACATTTACAGCTACAGTCAGACATTCCCCGTCAAAGCCCAGTTTTCCTTGGTCTCCTGGCACCGGGTCACTGGTTAGGTTGGTGGTGTTGGGAGGTTTTTTGACGCTCGGTTGCGTTTAGCACCCCCTCCACGTCCCGCCGATAAAACATATGGATTGTGTTACCGCGTCGCCGGCCAACGCTTGATTACGAAAGCCCAACAAGAGCCCTCGTTTGCTCTGTGAGTCTGGACCTGTCAATGTGGATCAAACTGTGAGACCTCAACTCCAGATCAAAACAAAGGGGTAAATCTGGACCACATCACTTTGTTTTCACATTCACTTTGAATTGTTCACATATCTCAAATAAAAAACTCTGCTGACTTTATCCACTTGGATGCACACATTCATGGTCTGGCAAAAGAGGAATTAGAGACTGGATGTATCAATTTAGTATGCTAAATACTCCATTTAGCTTCAGCCACTGAGTCATTGATAGCAAAGCTCTCTCTGCCCCAGGGCTAAAAAGCTCCCAGTGTTTTCATAGGCTGCTGGTAAAGACGAGGTGATAATAGCTTACAACACCCAGATTCAATGTGTCTCTAGCCTGGGTGACGCTAGCATGACCTCCGTTCCCCAATCCTCTGACCCCCAGCCTCGGCCCAAAGACATTGGATGCGGAGAGAGGGAAGAACTTTTAAGTTAGCAACAGTGGAAATGTAGCCTGGGGAGTCCAGGGGCCAGAGCCCCTCTCCACTGACCCATGACATGACAGGATTGGGGATCAGAGGGTCTGGCCTCTGACCAGGCCAGAGCGTAGGGGCCACTGCACATAATAGCTCAGGCAAGGGAGGCTTGAGTTTGGGGAGCAAAATCCTCACTGTTTTGTTAGGCGCTGTGTGTGTGTGTGTGCAGCAGCCAGTTTAGCTGGAGGCCTCATTAAGAGATTGACCAGCCAGTGTAGCTGGAGGCCTCATTAAGAGATTGACCTTTTGTGTGAGGTCAGGTTTGTGTAGTGAAAAGATTTCAGAAGTGGGGAAGTGCTTTGTTGTTCTAGACTTATGTGTTTGCTTGCTCATTTGATTGGATGTTTTCGCCCCATTGATGAGAGCTGGTTGTAATCTGATAAAACACAATGGTAATTAGTGCGGCTGTGGATCAGCGGGTAGAGAGGTTTGTTTCCACTGGAGGGTCATGGGTTCCATTTCTGACTTTCAGATTCAATGGTTTCCATGATGTCGCGTTTGTTAGCAAACAGATTGATAATGTTCAGCAGACAATAGTATATATAGTCTAGACTGTAGGGTGTCCAACATACGGCTTACGGGCCAAAACCGGCCCACTAGGGGGTTCAATCCGGCCCACATGATGAATTTTGAAAGTGACAAAAACTGACAAAATGCCAGTCATGTTTCCTTCTTAGAATTGTTTTTTATAGTATTTTCTATACTCTATTAATACTTTTTATGTACCAGTAAATTCACATACTAGTATTTCCACTATATGAATGTCCGTACTTTGTCCGTGCAGGAGCTGATCCCAGAGTTCTACTACCTTCCTGAGATGTTTGTCAACGCCAACAGTTACAACCTGGGAGTGATGGAAGATGGAACCATGGTTTCTAACGTGGAGCTGCCGCCCTGGGCCAAGAGCCCAGAGGAGTTTGTCAGGATCAATAGCCTGGTAAGATAAATATCCAGAATGAAATATGACGAAAAAGAGCGAAACTCCTGCCGTTAACACCAAGAACCTCTGCCTTTGTGTTGAGGAATAGAAGGAGTGTTGCTCCGTCAAAGCAACGTTATATAAGTCTATGTCTGAGTTTTGACTTCTGTGGTCTTCATCCTCTGAAGTCCTGGCAGAAAGTCTGTCTCTGTTCATATAATCTCAGTTGATGATGTTAATCCAGAGAGACGGTGTTATTTCCTGACCGTCCTCTTGTTTCTTACTGTTACCTGAGACGTTTGCTCCGTCCACATGCCTCAGCTCTCAGATTGCCCTTCTTGGCTAAGTGATCCAACATCTTCTCTCTTCACCATGCCTTCATCTCTGCTGCTGCTCTGTCCACATTGATCAAAAACATGTCCCTGTACTGTATATGATCGCAAACACTCAATGCGGTATCCAGTTTCTACCGATCAAAGCGTGAATATCCTGTGCACATGTATGTCAAATGGCATCATATAAGCTGTTTTGTTTTCACTCTAGATTTTCTTTACTCTATATTACACATGCACAACACAGACCTTTTTTAATCAGAATATATTCCTCTGTTTTAATTGAGGGAAAAAAACTAACAGGAAAATTAAAAGGATATAAACATCTACCATCATCACTAAAATAATATTCCAAGTATTTTTTTTTATTTAACCTCCACCCACACATCACACACTCCAACCCCACATTGATATGTGTTTGTGGAGTAATATAAGGTAATGGGTGCTGATGAGGCTGCCTGTGCTCTGTGACCTGTGTAGTTTGTGGTGGGCTCTGTTAACCAGCCTGCTGATATGACCAGGACCTTGTCATTAATCACTCACCTCACTGCTGCCTCCGTTAGCCTGTCAGCACTGCCCAGACCAAGGTGCATTCATTTGGGAGATTTCTCTCTTATTTTTTTTATTATGATGTAGCACATTCTGCTAAATAGACAGAAACAGCTAATTGCCTATTTGGAATGATTAATTGACAATGCCAATAGTTGTTAGTTAGTTTCTCTACTAACAACGTGGACTGTTTGGATTGGACTGACTCAATATTACTGCACATATTCAGATTCAGAATAAAAATAGCAGGATATAAAATGATATTCAATATAAATGATTGAATCAAAAATAAAACTCAAGATAAATGGAAATAAAGGATTGCAGCAGTGGTTATGACAGTAAACAATTATACAATACAATTATTACAAAATTTAAAAAATCCATTACACATGTATTCATATATCCATATATGTACAGTAAGAACGTATTTAAAATACAGTATGCAGCTGCTACACTGAGGAAAATTGCACTAAAAACATCACCATGAAATGGTCAGTCCTACGAGGAATACATGGTCTTACCGTCTCCATTGTTCTTTACTTATGAATGGCACTTTACACATTTAGCTTGGACAGATATCTGTCTGTTCTTTCTGCCTCTACTGTAGGCAGTTACAGATATTGATCTGCTGTACGAGCCAACAGGCTTCACATTAGGACCGTGGAGTGGGAGCCTGTTGATGATGGGAAGGTTTATTTCCTACCTGCATATTAAAATAATACTGGGTATCAGTTGGCTTTGGATATCTACACCGTTGTTGTAACTGAAGTAGAAAGTGACCAGTAATTATTCGTCTTATTTTTATCTGCAAATGACTTTGATTTATTTTTTTATTTTTGGTTTACCTGCATCTAATAATGGATTCTGTTGTTTCACTCATACATATGAAGAGAATCTTTTGGATTGGGTTATAGTGTAAACGGCCATGGAATAAAAATGAAAATAGATTTTAGATGCAGCACCGTCTTTGGAGCGGCTCAGTCTCACAGAACTACAGATCATACGCAGACAATAGTGAGAGACAGACCAAAAAAAAGGAGGACAGGAGATGGACTGAGGACGAGGTGGAGGGAGGGACGAGTGGGTGGACAGATCTGCGGTCATGACAGATAGCTGGCATTAGAGGGTGTCAGCTGGCGACTGTGGTACTGTAGGGAGAGAGAGAGAGAGAGAGAGAGAGAGGGAAGAGTGGAGGAGTTAATGGGCTGTTTGGCTCTCTTTAGCTTGTCTACGGCTAATGGGCTCACAACACAAGGATAGACAGCAGGAGAGAACACGCAAACACACACATGGATGCACACACATGCTTCAGACACATACACGCCGGCTGTCTCCATTCTGGTTATGAGCCCTAGATGATTAACAGCTAATTAGGCCTCAATCTGGAAAGGCCATTAAAAGGCGTTCATGCTAAAGGATGACGCTTCTGTTGGAAAAGGCAGCTAGATTTTTCTGTCTTGCGTCGGTCGGTAGCCGGGTTTGTGTTTCCGTCCGGTACAGACTCAGCCGTACACACTTCTTCCGCCGAGGTGTCTACGGTGTACTTCAATGCTTGCATGTGAGGACACACTCTCTCCTCGGTCCGTCACACCCTCCCCGCCCCCCCGCCCCAAACACACATAAACACTGACACAGTGGAGTCTTGAGGCAGCATGCCACAGAGATCAGGGCCTGCATGTTGTTTTTACCAGAGGGTCGAAGGAGAGGTTAAGAACTTGATCCCTCCTCCACCAGATAACTACATGTCTCTGGGCACTGTCAGCCGCTCTGACATTCCACTATATATATGACCACAAGTCACGTCTGCGCTCTGCTAACCATTTGCACATAGCAGGTGTGTGTGTGAGTGTGTGAGTGCATGTAGGTTTAGTCTCGCATGTTGTGTGTGCACATCAGTGTTTACCCATGCTGTCATGAAGCCCAGGCTTCAGTGAAGGAACTGCTCTGCTGCAGCCTGTACTACAGTCTGCAGCAGTCACCACAGTTCCTGGTAGTACGCCCAGCACAGCACTGCAACTCTGAAGGGTTTGTTAAAACAAAATGTAAATGTATAGTGAGATATGGTATGATCTAGAATCACGTTTTCGTCCTAATCACATTAACGTGCAATTCTTTGATTCTTGACTCTCCCTTCGGTTTCTCTCAGTCATCTGGTCGCTTGTATTCCTTCTAAACACACACACGGGACGGTCGAGCGACGTGTTACACTGCATCTTTCCCCCCTATAAAACAGCCACTCACTCACAGCTGTGACAAAGACATCAGTTCAAATGCCTTCACAGCTGCTGAAAGGGACTTTTTTCCCACATTGGACAGAGACAACTGAGTGACGGGCCACAGAACTAAAAAGGTTTTAAAAAAATCATTGGTTAGTGTTTAAAACTTAATCATCAGCAGTATCTTTTATTAGCAGTTGGATTTTTTTTGTCAATACTACAATTTTAAAAAGCAGTTTTTTTAGTTGTAAATCAAACATCAAGTTTAGTCAGTTGTCTAACTGTTTTAATCCTTTGTTTGACCAGGAGTTTCTTCTTGAAAATTGCAGACTCAGACTTTTGGTTGGAGATGTTGTCGTTGAGTGTCATTTTATGTGGATGATGTCACTATGTTAATGCATTTACCTGTAAATATATTAGATTCAGTTCAACTCCTTCAGTGTAGAAATATTGAAAATGGCGCAGTCTTAAAATCAGAGAGTAAATCACCCTGAAAACCAACATGGTCATCTGTTTTATTCATGGCGGTCTTTAACACCTACGAGGCTGTTCAGTGCTAACAGACAACTGTCCTATTAATATGAGTGGAAACACCTTTTCCTCCAGACTCTGTGTAATGAAACTATCACATCCTTCTAAATGTCTTTGCCTGAACTTTGTCACTTTAATTTGTTGACAGCCCAGAGACCGTATCACCACAGCAGACGTGATGATAGTCTGAGGGAAAGGAGATGTCCTCCGCGTTACACGAGTATTTGTAGGTGATATTGTCCCATAGTTCATAGTTGATAGTCCTGAGGCAGAGCCTGGTACTGAAGATAAATACCGGACCTACATTTTTTTTTATCCCACTAGACAAAGTCTCAGACATGATAGCTCCCCGGCTCGGACCTCCAGCTACACTAAGTCAAAGATCATCGCTGTTTACTTTCACCTCTCATCCACATTGCACTTTAAGAGCAGACGCCCGTGGGACGCCCACAATACTGTTCCCACCGACCTCTGTGTCTGATTCTCACAGAAGCCCCGTAGGAATTCATGTGTGAGCTGAGGTAAACCACTGCAGCGAGCGCTCACTGACCACCGAGATACATTTACCCACTTGCGAATGAGTGAGTGAAATCCCTCATGTCGTCTGCTCGGATTTGTGTAACAGAACACAGTTTGCCCCGTTAGCGTTAGTGCTAATCCACAGCCTCAGTGTCTCCGCCGAGACCCTTGTTGTTGAATGGGAACTTGCACGTGGTGATGGTGATGGGGACGGGAGGCGGAGGGGGGTGGGGGTTGTTGTCTGGTCAATGTCAGGCAGCGCTCACTGTAGGAGTATTGTCATGTGTAAGGGCAGACATGTTTACTGTGTGCACGGTGTTTTACGAGCTGCTCCCCCTCTGTCTCCTCTTCCTCCTCTCTCTTCCCTGTCCTTCCCCTTGTCTTCATCCTCCTCCTCCTCCTCGTCAATGACGTAATGAAGGAGAGCACGGAGAGCCTGAGAAATGGGATGATCTACTGCAGCTGACATGCTCACTCACTAATGTTGTCCTTCTCCCTCTGCCTGCACTCCTCCATGCGTCCATTTCGGTCCAGACCTCATGTTAAGACCCATCCTGAATATTCACACAGAAAGTACAGCTCCACTTTCAGTGCAGTGATTCTCAACCATGGGACTGTGGCCCCTGGTTGGACCGCAGTTGCAATACCAGAAGGGAATCAAACAATAGGTGAGGGACGGCATTGGTAAAAATTACTGTTTAAGACACTCAGTCCCACTGTAATGTGTCCAATAAGCAAAAGAAAACCTGTAGCCAGAGTTACGGAGTATCATTCAAAAATTTACTTTCCGAATATGAATTATACGATTTTCTTTTAGACCTAAAATGAACATTCTTTTTTCTTTTTTTCCTCTGAAACACATAAACAAACACTCTCAGGCGCACACACTCACACATTACATATTCACAGAGGCTGCCTACACTCTGCAGCGCTGGGTCATTCATCCTAATCTTGTCCACTCCACAGTCTGGCAGGGACATCATCCAGTCCTCCAGCCAACTCCATAATCATCAGAGACAACAATGATCCTCTCAACAGCTTTTCCAAACGGCGTCTCATTCAGCTGTGAAGCTGGTGTTTAACCAACTCTGTTGACTTAGCTCATACCCACTCACCCTGCCTCGAAGGTGAAAAGAGAAGGTCAGCAGGTGGACAGATTATTGTCTCCATATAATATGGAAGATTTGTTTAAAAATGATGACATTTTTCTGATTCATTTGTTGACATTTAGTTCCTGGAACTTTATTTTTTTCACCTCGATACAATAACCCCTCAGTAACTGCTCAGTTGACATGATTCTGTGCTGCGTTTTCCTCAGCCTGCGTTACATTTGTCGTCTTTCCCACAATGACTTAAACAAAAGGAAGAAACTGTCAACCCAATGGCGTTCTCCATTTACTTCTCAATCAGTATTGTTTACTCCATTGTCTGTGCTGTAAATCGGACCACTTAGTCTGTTCTCACAGTCTACACCACGGCCATTTGTTTGACAAGTCCCTAATCCAGCATGACATGTTTGTTTTGGGGAGATACTTTCCCAATCACTGCTCATTCTGCTTCTTTTCAAGCTATAACATGATATTCCTGCTTTCCAAGTGGGCCAAGGATAATAATAAAGATGCAAGGAGAGCGTCGGGGCTACGGGTTCTAGGGTTCCACTTGCCAGCGAGTGCCTTTGTTGACCCATGGCCAGAACTTTCACAGTTGTGACCTGTGTAATTAGTAGAGCAGAAAGGGGGGGGGGGGGGGGTCGCAGAAGTAACACACAACCCATCTGGGGGTTCTCTGGGTGCATGTGTGTGTCTGTGTGTGTGTGAATTTGAGAATGGAGGAAATGGTTTGTTATGCGCGGCTGCTCGGGGGCTCTTATTTCTTACATCACCCGTCCGATTTTTTTTTCCTCTTTCCTCCTCAATGTTTGCACGCACTCTCCTCCCCCCCCCGGTCTGGTTGGCTACAGGCTTCCTCCGCCTGCTTCAAAATGACAATCGGCTTCTCATTTACAGCGAGCTAATAAGCCCTTTAATCAGGGGGCTTGTCAACCTGAGGGCAGGCAACTCCAGAGGAGTTGATCTAAAGGATCGGATGACTGAGAGAAAGAGAAAAAGGAGGAGTGCTAGGAGTCAGGGAGTAAGTAGAAAAGGCTGTTGAACTTGAAGAAGGATGAGAGACGAGTGGGGAGGGGGATACATTTGCATTCTGAACAGAAAGGCGCTTTTTTTGGGAGATATTTGATACATGTGAAAAAATAAATTTAAGAAATTGTTGTTTTTTTAGATAGGATCAAGTGTGAAGTGAAAGAATTAGATGAGGATTGATCAACATCTGTTGTGAAGCGACAATCATTTTTACAAATTAGACAAAAAAACAACACAGTACTTGACCAAGATGTTATTTAAAAAAACTCAAAGCTTAAAAACCTGAGTCTTTGACCATTTTGTAGTTTTTAAAATCATATGTTCTCTTGAAGTACCCTCATCACTCTCAACATCTGTTTAGTTTCAATTATCACATTTTTCACAAAAGTTTTTCAGTATTTTAAATGGCTATTGTACTATATATATGTATATAGACACACACATATATATTTACGTATTAGTAGTTGATAAAGAAGGTAAGAAGGTAAACCATCTACTGCTAACGGAAGTCAACAATACAACATATGCATCACATTGCACCATCAGTGACACATCCACACAGGCTCATCCACAGTCACTGGCCTCCTCACTGGCCACCCCACTGGCCTCTCCACTGGCATGCAAATGAGGCCATTGATTTGTTAAGTGACATTTTTACTTCCTTACACGTAGCTGTCCTTAAGTCCTTAAAAAGGTTTTTTTACTGCCAGTGAGAGTTGGAGGAAAGCCTTCACCGTCACCTCGTTAAGGCCAAACTGAAATCCTGCTCCGTCCAGACCATAACGCTGACCGCAAACCACGGCGAGACCCCCAAATCCTCACTGATAGGCTCCTGTATATGCAGCAGGGTACAGGCACAGACATTTAGGCTTCTGAGTGGGGGGGTGGAGGGGGGCAGCTAAACATAAAAATATTACACACACAACTCCAAGTGAGAAAGTCAAAATGTGACATTTTTATCTGTTTTCTTATTGACTACAGGTTTGAATCATGTCTGTGAGCAGTCGCTGTGTTTCTCTGCTCCAGGGTTCATTTTGACAGCCAACTTTAATTTAGTCTTTTGACTGAATTATAACTCTCAACTTAGTCAACGGAACATTTTAATATTAGGGTCAGGGTTATTGGATTCATTCTGTTTGGTTGTCCTACCTTCTGGTTAACAAAGAGACGCTCTGATTGGCTCTCGCACTCATTTGTTCAGTTAACATGAAGAAATCAAGCGCCGATTGGACTTTGTCTCTGCCACATTTATCGTCTTGTAGTTATTAGTTAAAGCTAATTCATCAATACATTCAGTCATCTTTGTTTAGCCACACGTGACTTCCTTAAGAATTATCTTTTCGCTTTTGTCTTAGAAAATTAATGTCATCGACTTAAATTGTTGATTTATATTTTATTCTTACTGAAATGAAATGACTCAACACACGTGTGCAAATGTGAATTTTCTTTTCTTTTTTTTTTTTTTTACCAATGGCTTTGAGTTAACACTGTTGTACAGATGAAACACATACAGTAGGTCCAAACGATTGTTCCCGATCAAACATTACCACCACGAGGGAAATGACTTTACTCTCACTGGTAACGGTGAAGATCTGATTAAGAAAAGATAATAACTCCTGGAATTCATTTTCTTCTCAATGGAAACAAGTCTCAGAGCAAAACAGAGGAGAAGTTTCCCCCCGTGTTTTTAACTCTGCAATAAAAAGGAGGGATTCCAGTGACTTCTACCCTGCCCCCCCCACACACCCCTTCTCCTTCAGCATTTACATAAAGGCATGCTAAATTATTCATTAATTATCAGAGAGTCCCCGTAGATGGAGATGACACACACTGGCCACTAATTGGCACATCAATAATCCTGCCTGCCTCTCCTGAAGTGGCACTAGATCCCACCTCAGGAATCTGCTATCTGCCCCAACCGTCTGCTGCACCATCACATGAAGGAGCACCTCCACACCTGCTCACCTGCTACATGTTAGGGCTTCATCAGGACATGTTTGTCCTCGCGACATGACATGCAGCGCTGCATCAGAAAGTGACCTAATACTTATAACACTTTTTTTTTCTGTAATAGTAGTAACAAAATAGATTTGGATAAAAAGTGAATACAAAATGTTACTGCTTTTGTCTTATATTTATGATGTTTAAACCATATTACTGTAGGGTTCCATTTAAATTATATTGTTACACGTTGTTGTCCTCCTATGATTATGGTTAGATAAATCTGATATTTAAATTTGAATTCCATCGTCAAATTTCTGGATTATGTTGCATTACTAAAATATAAAAACTACATTTTAGTTACTTAAAATCACATCTAAGTTCCTCATGTATTTAAGCTTAAAACATCAATAACCAATATTAATAAGTCCATCACATGGCCACATATAAAATCATCCGTACTGCAGTGTGACTTGGAGCCAAAGATGAACCTTTTTTTAAAAGAACATTTGAGAGTTTTTATTATTATTATTATTTTTTTTTTTTTATGGCGCCTATTGTATTGGCTGCAGAATGTTCTGGTTCTAAAGGATCAACTAAGACACGTCATCAGTGTAAATCTTATTATGAAATAAATGTCTGCTTTCAAGGCTGTTTTATCCCAAACAACATGTTCTTCACGTGTCTAAACAATCAGTCTCCCTGCTGTAAATTTCTATTCAGTTATATTTTAAGCCATTGCCGTTGCTCTGTGTTAAAACAACAGCAACAAATCAAACAAGAGACAAGAATAGAACGACCTCGCAAAGTATTCAGACCTTGTCATTTCTTTCTTTTTTTCTTTGTATACATATGGTATATATTCGCGTATGAGACGACCCTGCTTACCCATTAGCCTGCACTCAGTAACCAATCATGACAAGCTGAGAACATGGCTTTAAAAATTTAATAAGTGTATTATGCATCTAAAACAATAGGGGCTCCAGTGCCAACACACTCCCACACACACATTTGCAGACTCACTTATTCGCTCTCTCTCTCTCTCTCTTTCTGTCTTTCCAACGTGAAAGTGATTTCCATAAAGGCGGGCCCCTGGAGAGGGCGCTGCAATAACATGGCTGTCTTTGTTTCCCCATGCTGATTGACAGTAGATTGCGGTGCACATTAAATGCCCATCAGGCCCAGCTTTAGTTTGAGAAACATGGGAGCAGGGCCTGTCAAAGGTCAGTCCTAGCGCATAATGAACTGATCTCTCCCACTAGTGCAAACACACACACACACACACACACGGACATATGTGGTTAGATTCAGACCCTATTCCACCCATGATTAAAGTGAGTTCCAACGAAGCCTGCTCCGCTGCCATATGATGTGATCTGAATAGAAACTCACCGCTCTGTGACACCGACCTTTAAACACACTAACATAATGTGCATAAACAGACGGCGTGCATGACATTTCAGTTTTATTTAAACCATTTCAATTCCTCGCAGATTGTTTTAGCGTTGCCCCCTCCGAAACAGACAAATCTCTCTCTCTCTCTCTCTCTCTCTGTACATCTGTCAGACTTACAGCTCTCAGAACAGTGCTTGGATTTAAGTGGAGACATCGTCCAAAATGCCAACGTGTGCAATAACCATAAACCCGCTGTATGCAAAAATTATTTTTTACACTTGTGACTTGAACTTGCATGGCTGGGGATTGGAGGAGTCTTTTACCTTATCAGTTATTATCCACTGCAGTACCTCTGACACCATCTGTGGACTGTGATTCTTCTGAGTGACTTTACAGACAGGATGTAGATAGATAGATCATGAAGTTAAACAGATGTGTTTCTTGTTAAGTGTCTGATGCAGAACCACATCTGAACTCACCTGAAATTGTGGCAGGTTTAATATTGAAGACCACGTCTGGTTGATACAGTGATGATGGATGGAGGTTCTGGAGGACACAGTTTGATGTCAAGATAATTTGCTGCGTTGTCATGTGTAAAAACCGAGATGAACATTTGATTTTTTTAAGATGGTTTCCAACGGCAACAGGCTAAAATTTTTGCAGGATAAAGACCATCATAAACTTTTCTCAGTGATTTCATCGTCAATCTAAGACGCTGAACAACTGTCAAAATATGGCATGCAGTAAAACATACGAAATCACTGGTAAGGAGATGCACTCATGCATCATAATGAAGCTCGTTTAAAAGCGTTAAACCTGTCAAACCTTTTTTTTTCTCTCTTTATATTTCTTTACATTATGGGATTAGTGGCAGATCCAGACACCAGTTTGTTTTTTTTTCTTTCAGTCGCCGTAACATCATATCTCAACTGTACACAGTCTCCTCATTATGGCCCCGCTCTCCTCTCCTGCTTGAAAGTTGTAATTAAGAGAATGGAGGAGACTGTGATGCAGAATGAGCTGTCACAAAGTCGCATTCAAATGAGCGATGCGCGGCTCTCCGCCGTAAAAATTTAAATAATATAAATCGCCGTTTAAGTGCAGCACGGGCTAATGTTTTGTCACAAATTAATGTGACACAAGGCAGCAATGACAATCAGGGGCTGCCTCATTCTAATTTGGTCCTGTTTAGAGGGCTTTTGTGAGGCGACAGCTTTACACAAATTAACACAATTGCCTGTTTTTATGAGGAAACCATAAATGTTTTTTCCCTCCTTTACCGGCTAATGAGGAAAGAAAACGACTGGCACCGCAGCGTTATGGTTACGCACAGACGTCTGCGGGGGAGCGGCGTGGTGCTGGTGGTGTGGCACTGACAGAGGAAAAGAACAAAGGCAAAAGCTGAAGTGGTTCCCGAGTGAATTACAAGAGTTCACTAATGTTTGGATGCTCTCTGGTGATCAGATAGAGATTCACTGCACTCTCTGCTCGTTACAGAAATGGTTTGCAGATTGTGTCGTAGAGAAAGTTCTTTCAGTCTCTGAGAAAATTCCTGCTTCAGATGAATTAGTGAAAACTGCTGTTGGAGTGTATGTCTGTGGAGCAGCACACAGTGTAACCCTCTGTCCTCTCCTCCACCTACAGGCCCTGGAGAGCGAGTTCGTCTCCTGCCAGCTCCACCAGTGGATCGATCTGATCTTCGGCTACAAACAGCAGGGACCTGAAGCCACCAGAGCCCTGAATGTTTTCTATTATCTGACCTACGAGGGCGCCGTCAACCTCAGCTCCATCAGTGACCCCATACTCAGAGAGGTGAGGCTGATACATGATACGTCTATTTACACACACACACACACACACATTTTAATGCACATTTATGCACTGCACGGCTGGTTTAACTCTCCTGGCAGATCCTGCTGAGTCAGGGGAAAATATCATATTGCAGTGAGTACTCTGAGTTTTAGCACTTTAAAATGAATGCTTTGACTGACCGTATTATGAAAGCATTTGTCCATTGTCTGTATTTGTAGTTCAGGGTTGTTGGTTTTTTTTGTTTTGATGCCATTAGCCATGTTAAAGGTGTTGTAAAAACAGCAGAGGGGAGCGGGGCCAACAGCCTCCTGGTAAGTACTGCTGAGCAAGGTCTCTGCCATTAGATGATACCTCTAAAAGCACTCCGCAAAGTGTTCTACTTTAACGCCTTTAAAATTTCCTCCTTGCCTGTCATTTATTATTCATCACGCTCTCATTGAACTGCAGCACATGGAAGCCGCCGCTGCCAGTCTGAGAGCACACTCAAACTCAAAACACCGGGCGCAGAGGAGAAAGAGAAATGCTCTTCCACAGCCAAAAACTAAAGCTCAACTAATTCTACTTTGGGTTGAAAAAGTAGGGCATTCATAGTAATAATTGTCACACAAATGAATGAAGTTAATGTAAATAATCACACGGCTTCACCCCACAGTCTGGGTCTAATCCTGGCTGCAGTTCCAACTTCTCTCCACTAGTGAATAACAATCTGAGTGAAAAGAAACCAAACAATGAAAGCTGGAGATAACATTTGTGGGGAAGCGTCCTAATGGAGCCCCGTGTGTGTGAGTGTGTGTGTGAGATGAGATCCTCTCTGTAAAGAGGTTGTAATGCGTTCTGCTGTCACTGTTGTGCTGCCCTTCATGCTCAGTGACTGGAGCATCCTGGGCACCAGGCTGGGTCCTTGATTTATCACCTGTTTCAACATAATTCCCACCCAGATGTGTTTTGGCCTTTAGCCACGCATACAGTACACACTAACACACACACACACACGTTCATACACTCGTGCACCATCGTTTCCACACCTGGTCTGAGGACATTTCCCAGTCCACTGGTTGGCTCGACCACCATGGAACAAAATCAGTACCACACTGTTGTTCCTGTGAACCACAGCTTTGACCACAGGACTGATGTACTTTTTTTTAAATATCAGTATTTGCATTATTTACAAACAATCTCTTCTTCTTGGTCTACATTGCAAAACAGTTTTAGTGTTTTATTTAAGATGCTAACAAGGGTCAAATTACTCTGGACCAAATCTTTCTCCAGTCTCTAGATCAGCATGTTTTTCAGCATGAGTACTGAGTATTTGGGAAGGCCTAGTACTGATGCCAGTATCCCCACTGGAAACTTACATACAGGAGTTCAGGTACGTCACCTATCACTTCAGTTTCACCATCAAACCCACCGACCGTCTGAGCCTTTAATTAGCTAAACAAACCAAAACAGTGCAGTACCTGTGAGTCAAACCCCAGGCTTTTCCCCTTCACCGTGTTTGTGTGGAAGGAGGCTTTGGCCTGTCTGTGTGGAAGGTGGAAACTGATTTCCTGGCCTGGGCCTCATCATACCCGCGCAAAGTCTGAGGGCGGCAGGAGCTCAAGGTCTGAGGTTTTAGGGTCTGAGAGTGTCCCCAGAGTCCGTCTGTACTGAGTGACAACCTGGCCTGAGGTCTGGACCGAGCTAAGCTGCGTTAGGACAGGCCCCAGGGCTGTTCAGTGTCAAAAGGGATGGGTCACAGATGTGTGTGTGTGTGTGTGTGTTTGGGTGGAAAAGCTCAGAGATTGGGGTTGAAGTTTCTGTTTCCCTGCTTGGCTGACTTTGTGTTCCCGCCGTGCCGTTTGGCAGCCGTTAACGCCGACCCACCGCGGCCGACCTGACGCACACAGACGCGCTCACAGACAGCGGAGGTTTGTGCGGATCATACCTTGATGTGTTTGTACATATTGTCTGTTTACTGGCATTCACTGGCCGTGTGTATACCTTTGTATATTTATGTGTGCTCATCAGCATGAATGCACATGGCCGTGTGTTTACGTGTTCCTCGCTGCTCGGAGAGAGAGAGAGAGAGGGAGAGAGAGAGTTTGGAATATGTGTGCGCAGATTAGGGAATGCTGTGGAGACCGCTGCTATGTTTTTCAAAACCATGATTACTTCCTGTTCTGCCTCAGCCGCTTGTCAGAACTCACCTCCCCAGCACCTCACGACTCCCCCCCTTCACCCTCGCTTCACTCACAAAAGTACGACTTTGTGTGTGTGTGTGTGTGTGTGTGCGCAGATGCATGTATGTGCTGCCGTGTGTGCCCCACGGACATCTGTGTTGCTTCTCGAAAGTATAAAAAGAAACGCACCCTGTGTC
>NC_024315.1:5174320-5189837 GCF_000523025.1 Cynoglossus semilaevis | reverse complement strand
AAGTCCCAGAGCCTCTTACACCAGTAACAGAACGCAGAGGCCTGTTGGAATTGTATAGTGTGTGCGTAATTCGGCAGAAGACGGGAAACGTGAGTGAACCCGCTTTGACGCTGAGGCCAAAGTCGTTCGCTAAGCACAAGACCCTCTCTTTTATTTTCTTTAGGGAAAATTACCAAAGCTCATATTTTCATTTTCATTTAAAAGTTAAAGGATGGACTTTCCTAAAAAAAAAAAAAAAGCTGCGAAAAAGAAATATAAACTTAAGTCGTTCACTCAAGTGAGTCACGAGCCAATGGTTCTCCGTTTGTTAGCACAGATTTTACAATAATTTAAGCTAAAAGAGTAGGAGTGAAATTTCATCATTTTTATTTTTTTTCATATTCCTTCAATGTTATGTAGTAGTGTAATTAATCTTTTTTTTTCATATTCCTTCAATGTTATGTCGTAGGATCGCTGTTGTTAGGAGGATACAGCTCCAAAGAACAGTAGAGTTTTTGGATACCATAAATATGGTCCACCCTCTATTGACTCACAACAACAAAAAACTCCTACTGTCGGGGTCCGTAGGATGTGATAATAAATAGCATGATATTGCAGACCATATTTCCGAACATTGTAAATTTAAACATGGGAGACGTTTTCTATCGCGTATAAATAAACGACATCGTTGTACACCTTTTTGACTGTGCCGATGGAAGCCGGTGATCTCAGATTACTTTGCATTAAATCAGCATGTTATACATGGATATCCCTGGATATCTCAGGCAAATAGCTGAATAAATCAAAGGGCCCGTTGTGACACCCGGGCCGAGGGCGTCTCAGCCATTTAAATGTATAGAATATAGAGAAGCTTCATCAGACACGGGCCAGCGCCCCCAAAAGAGATTGGCCTTGTGGATGTGGCCCTTCATATAATCACCTGAGCATTGCATTGGCACAGAGGGAAAGGACGTGCTGACCTAGACTCAGCCACTTCCTGGCGTTCGGCAGCATCGTAAATGTCAACGCTGAGCTCAATGAAGACGGGTTGAGTGGCTTTGAGGAGTCGCTTCTAGACACGAGCGTAGGCAAAATGCTCCGCTTTGACCTTGACTCAAAAGAAAACCAACATTGTCGTTGAATAAGAACCTTAAAGAGGTTTTTTAGGCTTAGCATGCTAAGAGTTAAAAAGACTAGCATTTTCAAGACCTAGCATTTTGGTGGAGAATTCGATACCTTTGGTCCGACACAGCCCAAGTTTAGCTTTAGTTATTAATGAACTGTTGTTTTGTTACAAAGTGAAGGCAGACCATCATCTCTGAAAAGCTTCACACGGAGCAGGATTTGGTCTCGGTCATCAGCGTAGTTCAACTCTAGTTTGTTGCAGTAGTTGTCCAGTATCCTATCAGAGTCTAGGATTGATTAGCAGTTGAAGGTGGACTCCTCTGTTTTAATAGTTGAGATAAACATGTGTCATTGTGCCTCAAAAATAAACCATCCTATGTTGCGTAGCACTTGTAATTATATTTTGAGCACAGTAATTGGACGGTGCAGTTTTATAGTCACCAGGAGAAGTAGGACAACTCTGGCTACGATGAAGTGAATGTTCTGTATTTATTGTAAACAGAACTCGGTGACCTTATTTTACATCTCTATGTGTTGACAAAGTCTGAATTTTTCTGTTAAAATACCCTATTGTTATACGCTACATTTTTAAACCCAGAACCACATGCTGTTTGAAACCCTTACAAGGAGATTTGACACGTTATGAGCAAAATACCGCAAATGTTGCAGATTACGTTCTGTTATCAGTTTTCCCCCCATCGCTTTTACAGGTGCCAAATACAAAAGTGAGTCTAATAGATATAAAATACGACTGGTCTCGTGTTCATCTTCTGTGACCCATCGGAGGCTGACAAATGTGCAGTGGTGATCTCTCTTTCTCCTCGCCCCTGGGGTCTCTGGTTATTTTCAGACAATGGCTATGAACAGACCCACTTCCCAAACCCTCTTTTCTCATGGAAATACCATATGCAAGCCTCATCCATGAGCTCATTCTCACAGGCTCGGCCAAGTCAGGCTCAAACGTCTCAGCCTCCACACAAGCTGTCACTCCCACACAGCCAGTCACAGTGCACAACAACATACTGACAGCTCTGTCATAATTCTGTGTTGGCCTTTCTCTCTACGCCTGTCCATTCTCTAAACCAGCTCTCATACTAGATCTGTGTCATGTGTTAATTTTTTTTTCCCGAACCAACATATTCTTGAGGGTAAGGCCCAGTGGTAAGAGGCTCAGGCTTGTAAACACAAGATCCTGGTTCGAATCCCATCTTGGCCGGCTGCGGTGTGTAGAGCACATTTCCTTCAGTACCAAGGCGGCTTTTGAGAGCGATCCTTTCTCACTAGGACTGGGTTGATGGTTGAAATACACAGGACACATTTAGTTGTATATGTCTTTAAAATGTACATTTCTATACCATATATATATATATATATTTATATGTATATATTTGCACATTTTTTTCAGTTTTACTTACTCATGGATTTTTTTTATTCTTTAGAATGACAACTTCTTAATAACAAAATCTGTAAAGGTTAAATAAAAATAAAATATTTGTTAAATACTTAAATACGTTTTTTGTTTAGAAATTATATATATTATATAAAACAGTCTCCATATCTAGAAGAGAAAAAACATGATTATTTGAACTTTTTCAACTTCACAACACTGTTACTGTTTGAAGTTACCAGTTTGAAGACGGTGCCAATAGGTTTGCGGTTAAACTGAAAGTATCCGTAGACGGTGCTTTTTTTTTTTTTTTTAAACCTGTAAATATAAACATTTTTGAACATGCAGTCTGAAACACTGGTTTGTGTTAGCCTCAGCCGTGTGCATCAGTGCGGGTGTGTTCCCTCCTGTGCTGCCTGTCCTGACAGTGAGCTGTGTGATGATGTCCAGGGGCTGCTCCACCGGCGTCTGCTCTGACATTTATGGTCCTATACCTCTTCATTAACACCACCTAACCAGCCTGCAAGCCGGCCTGTCCCGGCCCTCAGCTCATTCTGTGTGTGTGGCTGTGGAGGATAAATTGCCACGTTTGTGTGTGTGTGTCAGTGGGTATCAGACAGTGAAAAAGTGTATTTATATTTACGAGCACATGTGTGTGTGTCCTGGAAAAGATCGCTGGTTGTTTTTCCTTGATGGCTTTTGTTTTCACACACACTGAATATTTTTATAACATGAACAAAAACTGAAGAACAAAATATGAGACTTAATTTTTCCCCTTATGTTTCAAGTTTTAAAAAAATGAATGAAATTATTTGAGTTAAACATTAATTTGTTCCTCTGTGTCCCCTCAGGCCGTGGAGTCTCAGATCAGGAGTTTTGGACAGACCCCGTGTCAGCTGCTGATCGAGCCGCACCCACCCCGCAGTTCAGCCATGCAAGTGGTGAGTGGTCCACGGACAAACGTGCAATTTTTCAAATGAAACATGATCATCTTCATCAACTATCTCCAACATTTACACAGATGGACTTCAGCTCTTTTTCCCCCCCAGTAGTCTGTCAAAGCCCGGGGCTGCGTTTCATTTCATTTCCACTTCTTTTTTTTTTTTCCCCCTGCGTGTCATTCAGAGCTGTAGTTTTTAACCCTTGTGTGCGGCCTGGTTAATTCTCTCTGATGTCTTGGTGAGCGCGGCCTCACGTCACATGAGTCATAGTTTTGCGGCTCATTCTTTTCATGTAACTCCTGTCCTCTCTTCCTGCGTTTACAAGTGTGGGAAAATAAAGTCTCGGCCTCGAAAGCATCTCCTCACTCATCATTAGTGAGGTGTGTGTGAGAGGGACAGAGTGCAGTCACGTGCGTGCGCGTGCGTGTGTGTACCGAGAGTGTTTTCTGGAAACCTGGGTCAGAGCCAGATTTTCCACCTGAGTTTGAAGCAGAGATCAGTGAAGGGGAGCCATGAACAGCAGCCCTGAATTGACAGCTTTTTAAGGGCCACAGAGTGCACTCAGAGTGCCTGCCTGTGATGGGCCCCGGCCCCATGAGTCCCTATTAGTGTGGTGTCCCTGTGGCGCTGACAGCTGGCTGCAGACCACTACCCAGCACACACACACGTACACACAGGCGGAAAAGTCAGACTGCTGCTCCAGATCCACCTCACTCACCGTATTTATGTAAAAATCTTTTTTTTTTCATTCATTTTACTACTTCACTTTGTATTTTCAAACCTTCGATCTCGACACCACGTTCATCGTATCGTATCCAGCCCAGACGTCTCCACCACATCGTCTCCTCCTGTGCTTTTTAAGCTCCTCTGCTCTTTACTTTCTCACCGCTGTCTCACACGTGAGCGTGTTGTCAGAGTGTCGGCGTGCGCCCGTGCTCGTGGTAATGATACTGTCAGTACGTCTGGTAAGCTGTCAGATGCACCGGATTTACTTGGGTCTGCTCCTGATGTTAAACACTGATGTTCCTGCTCTTCTCACGCAAGCAGGGAAATGGCTGCGTGTTAGAGCTGCTCAGTACAAACACTGTGAGAATGGCTCTATATAAACCCCTGTCTAACCAGAGGAGTCAGTCTGATAGGTCCATGAAGTCACCTGTCGACCGCACCGTTCTCCTCTTCTCACCTTTCACATCAATACAACCTACAGTTAGAGTTTAACAAGACTTCCTGCCCGTGTACTGATAGAATCTACACTAACAAACAGAAACATCATCGTGAGTTAAGTTTGCAGCAGGAAGTTGGGTTTTTATTCTTTTGTTACATTGGATTTTTTTAAGTATTTAAAATGCTTTGTGCAAAGTTTAGAAGTAGTATTGTGATTTTACTTCTAGTTATAACAAATCAATAGCCATAAATTTTGGGGTTTTTATGCAAAATAACAAACAAAATAATATTTTAAATGATGCATTTGTTTGTTGTTGACAACAATAGACAACAATTGTCCTGTTTATCAAAAGGGCAGTCATAAAAGTTGTAATATATTAACAATGTCAATTATCTCTTGTTATATATAGATAGATAGCACTTTAGCACAGGGAAATTTAGGGTAATATAAAAGTAATTTTATTATAATTTTCCAGTCACATTTATGTTTTATAAAAAGTGTAAATACAGAAGATCAATGTACAGATCAGTTTTGTTTTTTTCTTGGTGCAGAATTATGTAAGAGTTGGAGTCATGAGCATTTACGTCAAATGCGTTTGAATTATTAATAATCATTTTTAATCTGTTGTATTCTCCCCAAAGTCAATGAAAAATCATAAATAAAATCATAATAACATAAGTAAACAATAGATTTGGCTGAAATTTAGAATCACTAATCTGAAAATCCTTGTGATCTTCCCAAACATATTTCCATATAAATATGTTTCTTCATGTGCGTCTAATTAGATGAAGAAATATAGTAATTACAACCATAGCTTAAAAAATGACATATTATTCTTCTCGTGAGATGTTTCTTCATGTGCGTCTAATTAGAAATATAGTAATTACAACCATAGCTCAAAAAATGACATATTATTCTTCTCGTGTTTTTCAGGATTAATTTCTAATCCTATTTTTTTTTTTACCTTCCTCGGCCATCCCACCCCCGTCCGTCACTCTCTCGTCTGTGGTTTAAATGCTGCGTTTCAGTTTTCTGCCTCGACTTCTTAAATTTCTCTTCTTTCTTCTTATCTTTCCTCCCTCTCCCTCTGTTTCCTCCTCATTAACACCAACCACCGTGCTCCGTCTGCGGCTTCATTTCCCGACTCGTTCCCCGTCTCTCCGCCCCGTGTTGTGTTTTCTTCCTTCCCGTTGGGTTTGAACAGTATCTTCTCCTGCAGACTCCCATGATGTTCACGGACCAGATGCAGCAGGACGTCATCATGGTGCTGAAGTTCCCCTCAAACTCCCCCGTCACCCACGTCGCAGCCAACACCCAGCCGGGCCTGACGTCACCCGCCATCGTCACGGTCACCGCCAACCGTCTGTTTGCTGTGAACAAGTGGCACGGCCTGACAGGTGAGAGAGAAGTCCGTCTGTGTCAGGGCTGTTCTCTATCAGTTACAGTGAAGAAGTAGAAGAATCTGTCTGTGGAGATCAGTCTCCATCCAGGCCCCCTCAGCTCCCTCTCTTCTTCACCACTTGATCTTTAATTAATCAGACGATTGACCCGTCCTGTCCTGTATCGGATGGACATTGATTTGGGAGACAGTTGACTCTCTCACTGGGCTAACCGTATCAAATGTGACACATGCAGCAGCCAGCGTTAGGTTTCACGTCCACCTCCATACATCAGCTGCTCACTCCACAAAACCTTGTTTACTCAACATCCATCCCACTCCGGAAGAAACATTAAATTTGATATCTGCAAATTTCTGGGGATGAAGAGCGATCGGTCTCCAGGACAGGTCGGACCTCGTCCAGACTGATTAGACCCAAATTGTTTTGTGAGCCAGAGTCATAAACAAAACGCGTTCTGTGTAGGAGTGACTCATTAATTGCGGGGATTTGCCAGATTCCTCCACCGTTGCTGCTGGAAGAGATAAAAGAGAAAAATGAAAGTTAGTGCGAATCCAAATGCGCCTCCGTTTGTAGTCCAGGGAACTGTGCCAACAATTAAAATGAGGGATGACGCCAAGTTGGTTCATGAGCCCAGTGAAAGGAACAAGGTTTGCAGACATCATTTACATTCACGTTCACTGCTTCCTACAGTCTGAGCCTCTGTGTGAGAGGGAGAATCACAGAAAGTGTTAGTGTTTCCCTCGTTGAAGGCTTTAGAAATATGGGAGGAATTTCATGAGGGCAAAGTTTGCAGCCAAATGTAGATCATGAGCAGTGGAGACTCCTGAGGCAGATGTGTCATCTCAAAGACTGGCGAGTTTTCCAAAAATGTTTCCAACGTTACTGGCTATGAAGAAGAAAAAATACGACCTTCAACCAAACTCTTGAGAATAGATCGTAAAACAACTAAAATTAGTAGTGTTTGTGTTCAGGATATTTTGGTTAAAATAAAAAGAAAGGAAAAAGAAGAAAAAGAAATGATTTCCTGTGTGAGTAAAAAACAGTGTTTGGAGGAAAGTTCAAGATAAATTTAAAATACCATCTCTTCTTAGTGCAGTGTCACGTTTGTCAACTTTGACTCAAGGTGTTGTTTATTCAGATGATGAATGTGCAGTAATAATTTGTGAAATACACCTTTAGTCTCTGTGTGTCACTGACTTCACAATTACAATTTCCATATGTTTTACTTTCAGTGTGAAAACCCATGCGTATTCCACTTGGCCTCATGTTCGGAATATTAATCCAGTCTGTCTTCTCTGTCAGGTCATCAGAGCCCAGCCGTGCAGGACCAGCAGTACCAACTTCCTGTGGAAATCGACCCACTAATAGGTATGCTGCCGTGACTGTAAAATAATCCACTCCTGTGCACGTTCTCTATTCACCGCTGGCTTCTATATGCATGCACTGATTTTTTTGTGTGTGTGTGAGTGGATTTATGTACGATTACTGCTGGCATCGCGGTGACTCATGGCAGTCTGCGGCGCCGTGTCCCTGGACGGTAGATCAGAGTTGTTTCTCAGCCTATGCCCCCGTTCACTCCTCGTGATATAGCCCCTGCTCCCACACTGAACCATTTGCATGCAAATTGGAATGCAATGAGCTGTGGCCTAGGCCGGCATTTCATCATCAACCGCCCCCCCTCCTCTGTCTCCCTCTCCATCGTCCCCTTCCCTCCCTCCCTTTTTGCATCCTCTTTGGTTTAATTTGAGCGGGGGGAAAGGACGCGTGTCAATGGAAATGAATATGAATGTGGTAATAATGTGTGATTGAGAATGCACGGCGGACGGCTGTCAGGACAATATGGGCGCCTCTCATCCTTCACGACTTGTTGATGAGCAGGAGAAGAGTGCCGAGTCCCAGTGATGTATTGAATGCACTGGTGGAGCAGGGAGAGATGAGCACTTCTGTCTGCTGCCGCAAATCGCCTCCGTCTCCCCTCTGCTGCAGCCCCTCGTACTCTCACGCATGTCTGTGACGGGGGTCTGTTCTTTATCTGTGGACGTTGCGGGGGGGGGGGGGGGGGGGCTCAACAGTTTCACACAATTCTTTATCTCTTATAATAATTTAATGTGATTAACGTCATCACGGCCTTTGCTCCTCAGTATTCTCTGTTGTCATGTGATTCTTTATATTTTAAATCTGAATGTAAAAATATATTTTTTTACAGCATTCACGGCTCAATGTGCGTACGATTTGAGGCTGGAAGGAGAAATTGATTTGTTTGTCAGAGTTATATTTACACTGTTTGCATTCCAGTATTAGCCTGGAATAAACACACAGTCAGTTGAGAAAAGGTTTTGAGCCAGAAGTGGTTGAAAGGAATGTTAAAAATGTTCTGAAATATTATTTGTGGTAGGAGCACCGCACTTTTCTCTGTTTCCATACACCGTCCTGACGACTGTTCTCAGCCACGGTTGACCTTCAACAAAAGAGGAAATAATTCATCCTCCACATATCTGTCTGTAAAAAAAAAAAAAGTTACACTTATAGAGACAGGAAAGGCAATAAAAAAGCGTTCTCGCTCAGGATTGGCTGAAAAACACAAACAGATGAACTTTCATGTTCGTCTGATCCGAGTCTTGTACGTAGTTTGCATCCATGCAGACTTTCAATTCTTGGCTTTTTAGTCTCACAAATATATATATATATATTTATATATGTGTGTATGTATTCTATGACAGTCCTCTTCAGTTTTTGTATCTAACTGTTTTGTCTTTGTTTCGTTTGTGCTGATTCGTCACCTCCAGCCGCCTACGTCGGCAGCCACCGACGTCAGATCCCAGACCTGCTGGATCAGAGCATCCACATCAGCTCACAGTGCTTCGTCATCACGGCCGACAATCGCTTCATCCTCCTGTGTGGTTTTTGGGACAAAAGCTTCAGGGTTTACTCCACGGACACAGGTACAGTGACGCCTCGGTGATGCTGCTCCAGAGGAAATACAAACGAATGAATCTGAGTCTATTTTTAGTTCATATATACACATATACACCACTGAAAGAAAATCACATCACAAGAAATCCAAGTCTCATATCCACCTTTTTTTTTTTAGCTTAATCTACCTTCACGGGCTTCCCTCTCTAGCACCACCCACAGGACATGTTTGTCACATTCTCTAAAAAAAAGTGAATGTTTATTTCCCCACTGTCTCACATTCATATATTATAGGGAATAACCAGAGACATGTGCGGAGTATTTCAGATCTCCAGTCAAACACAGGACAGTGAATGCTGTTGTTGTTTCCTGACTGTGTTTACTGCTCTCCTGCTCCAATTGTGGAAAACTACTTGCCACAATAGGATTTTATTCCCTCCATATATTTGTTCCAGTTCAAGGCCTCTGTGCTGTCAACAGTTTATTGTAGCTGTGTGTCCCTTAAGTCACTTGTTTAGTCCAACAGCTGGAATAAACTATGGGTCAAAATTGAGTTGTTTTGGTTTTCCCTGTCGTTGTGCAAAGTTATTGTTTCCGTTTAGCAGACTACGGAGTGACTTTAGCACGGTGACAACCACTGATTGGAACTATGGTTTAAAATATTTATGATACTTTTTTTTTTTGTTCGCTTAAATTTTAAGTGTCTTTACAATTTTGAAATTTTCTGTCTAAACACATATACACAGAGTCTGGGTTTTAATGACTTAAATGTCTTCATTCTAGACCTTACCGTCACCTGACCCTAATTCTAACCCTAACTTCAGTTATGGCCGCCCACAACAAACCATTTTTACAAAAAGAAATGTGTCCCCAAAAAGATAGCTTCACCTAGACCACACACAGTCTCACACATACACACACAGACACACAGCATGGGGTCAGAGGTTCTAAATGAAACTGTCTGAAGCCTCGTCTCAGCACCTGGCTCCTCAGCTCTCCGCTCCGACTCCATTCACGATCCTCCACACATCTACACAACAAACCCAAATTCAATTTCCACAGGCCAGGAACCTCCCTGTCTTTTAGGGGGAGGCAGGAGGGACAGGAGGGACAGGAGAGGACACTGATTTAGCTCTATTGTGCGAGTGCCACCGCGGGTGTACGAGTGGAACGTGAACACGGTTTAATCACACGCGCTCAACAGCTGCTACCGAGGTCCCTGAAGCCCCGGGGTTAAAGAACTGAGGGATTTTATCAATTACTAGACCTGATTGGTACATGTGTGTGTGCAGCACACACTGCCTCATATGTATGCATGCACCCACATCTGATGTAGCTCGCCCAGTGTGTGTGTGTGTGTGTGTGATTGGTGGCAGAAGAGAACACAGTATGAAGCGTGTGGCGGCCATTACTGCTGCAGCCACTGATGCTAAAGTCACTGTTTTCGTGTGTGTGTGTACCTTCGCCATAACTTTAACGTCTACATCACTGACACACACACCGTCTTTTACGATAATCCTGCGTTTTTTCTTCTGTCAGAAATGACTTCATTATCCACCGCAGAGAGATTTCTGACGACCTGACAGAAATGTCATGTGTTGCAAACTCTCGACTGTTTTTACTGCGGGAGGTCACACAGCGAGGAGTGTAATGAATATTAGCAGCTAGACAGTGGAGCTACGGTTTGGAGATCTGACAGCAATTAGCCTCTTTATATATACAGAGGGAGAGCACACACTGATGTGCACGCAGAGACACACACACAGACACAGACACTCACAGATACACAGACACACATACGGAGCTGAAATAAATATTTATTCTTGTTGGGGAATTAGTGGAGCTCTAATCTAATCTGGGAGAATCAGCAGAACAGACAGTTCAACAAACCAACCGCGAACTGTTGGGAGGAGTCAAATCTATCAGCACATTTAGACAACGTTGGAATGATTTTTTAAAAAAAAAGATTTTTTTGTTTATTGAAAAACTACATTCTCTCTGGGGTGAAGTGCTAACATTTATCCATCTATCTATGTAATGTGTATATATATATATATATATATATGCATGTGTGTAAACAGTATAACTATATATGTATATATATTTGTATAAACACACATACACACATTAATATAAATTAGCTGTTTAAATACATACATTCTCCTCATCAGTTTTGAAAAAAAAAATTCTTGAACGTTGGTTTCAGTGAACTGAGGATACCTTTGTTACATCTTGGTTTTCTCTGAGTTTTTCTTCTGGTGCATGTTGCAATGTTGACATCAATTTTAACGTTGTTGAGTATAACCAGACTAAATATTATTTATTATTTCCTGCTGTTTTTAAAGAATGGTCACACTTCCTCTGGCTGTTGTTGAATTAAATGTAAAAAAAAGAAAAAAGAAAATCCATTTCATGTCATTCCTGATTAAATGTAAAAAAAGAAAAGAAAATCCATTTCATGTCATTCCTGTTTGCAACACACACAAATATCAACTCTCCACACGTTTGTGCTCCTGCAGGCAAACTGACTCAGATAGTGTTTGGCCACCGTGACGTGGTGACGTGTCTGGCTCGCTCCGAGTCGTACATCGGAGGAGACTGCTACGTCCTGTCAGGATCCAGAGATGCCACGCTGCTCCTGTGGTACTGGAATGGAAAGCAGAGCAGCATCGGAGAGAGCCTCGGCAGTGAGTACACACACACACACACACACACCCCGCGAGTGCTCACTCTCCCAGACAGTTGTGACTCTGTGATTTACGGCCTCCCTCTGTAAAGTAACAACTAGTTTCGTCTGACCAGGCCAGGCCTCCTGCATACAGATTGGATTTCGTGAAACTGTCGCACCAGGAACAGATTTCGATAATGTGTTTGAAAGTGTGTGTGTCTGAGATAGTGTTTGTGTGTGTGTGCACGACAGAGGGGGGAGAGAGGGAGACAGAGAGAGAGAGGGAGAGAATATCTGTCTTTAATGTGAGTGAAAGTGAGAGCCACTTAGAGACGTTAAATGTTATGTTGGGGGGTCGTCGTCCAGCACGTGAAAGTTCACCACCGTGCGAGGGCCACGGGGTCAGGCCAGTCGATAAAAGTGAAAAATGTCATGGGCCTCCCTTATGTTACCATAACATATGGCATTAGCCATGATCAAAGCCTGGTGCACACATTGCTCCGTGCTGCGTCTCCTCTGTGCTAATTTGGTCAGCTGAGAATGGAGAACATGTTGTTAAGTGATCCTTTACAAATGGGCTGAAATTTATGACACGCAGAAATTTGGTTAATTAAACTACAGTTGTTTTTCTGGGACAGTGTGTTGATGGGGTTGTTTTTATTTATTTATTTATTTCTTACATGTGGGAATGTTTCTGAAAGTAATCATTTCTCAATAAAAAAATAGAAGCCAAGGCAGCTTTGATTTGTTTCAAAATGGAAATAAACAGGATTTACTCTGCTGCGTTCAACTGCTCTGATCAAAAAGGAAATGTACAAAATGGTACCAATATAATACTTGAAGATAAAAAAATACTTGATTTGACAAGTTCATTGTAAACAAATGTATTCCGAATGAGCAGAGGGAATAGGATCACATTAACGGACATGAATATTCCCATCATCCCCTGTTTCTAAATACGGCTCCAAACACTGACTGTTGGAGTCACAGAATCGCAGTATTATGTCCTCAAATACCGTCTTCTTTCTGTGTACCCGTGCATGTGTTGTGCATTTGCTTTGTAATCACGTGTGTATGCGAGTGTGTGTGTGCGTGTGTGTCAGTCTAACCTCAGTCCGGCTCAGTGCAGTTACCACGGTGCAGACAAAGCAGTCGTCATCACAATCTCTCATCGCCACAATGTGATGCTCCATTGCCCCAGACCACAGAGGGCTCTCGTTGACATTACACACACACACACACACATGCACACACACTCAGTGTCATGCCAGCGTTCACTTACATGTACACAAAATGCATATGGAGGGCAGATTGTCCTTTAGTCTTCGTCCAAAGACATTTGAAGAACTCTTAATCCCCATCTTCAAGACAATATGCACACTTGTAGCGGCTTAACACACACTTACACACACTCTGACAGAGTCTCTCACACACATACACACACATTGCTTTTTATGTTTGCCAGGTTGCTCTTCAAACATCTCACACACACACTTCAGAGGGAGTTTCCATGGCACAGAATAGTTACGAGCGTTTATCCACACACGACCTACGGACACGTTTTTACAGACACCACCGCCCTCTGCTGGAGACTTTTATAAAAATGATATTCTTTTGTTTATTTTGAGCTTCTGTTTTAATTGGTAGTGAGTCAGGACAGGTAGGTTAATAATTAGAATCGTCTGTTGATATATATGAATATATATATATCAACAGACGATTATAATATATACAGTATATACGTGTATATACGTATATATATGTGTATATATATATATACACATATATATATGTATATATGTATATATATGTATATACACAGTATATAAAGATTTAGTTTAGGAACATTTTGTCACTGTGTTTTTTAAGTGTCATTGCTGTGCAGCTGAACTTGACCTCCAAGAAGAAGATGGAGGTCAGGAAAGCGGCGACCTCTTCACTCAGTAATAAACCCTAATGAACTCCAAACTGAGGAATGCTGCCTCTCTACAAACCCATAAACGTACAGGAACACAAGCCGGCTTGGCTCATTCCCACACTTCCTCTGCCTTCACTCTGCAGTAAACATATTTGTACATATGTAACTGGCCAAAAAAGTCCAGAGTCTTAACGTGTTTGGTAAAACCACGGTCCACAGTCACAGGGGAAGAAAAAAGCAGGAGATTTTGTTTTGTCGCTCACCTTGACAGCTCAAACCAAAACAAAATCTCACAAAACTTTATGACTTGGACCATAACTCACTAACCCCCTCACCCCGACCCCTCCACCCTCCCTCCAACTCTCTCAGAGTCTAATGCAGAAACATCTGGATCCAGTGAAGGCAGAATGTTTTAAAGATGGGGAGGGGCAGCTGGTGACAAGTGCTACGAAGGGAAACTGAACAAGGACAGAATAAAAAAAAAAACAGCAAAAAAAATACTGATAATTTTAATTAATTTAAGTTAATTTTTGTAATGTTTGATGGGGGGAGAGTTTACCACGCCGCGGGCCATCCTGACCGGCCATGACTGCGAGGTGACGTGTGCGAGTGTGTGTGCGGAGCTGGGTCTTGTCATCAGTGGCTGCAAAGGTAAGATTTATTCAGTTGTTTGAAATAAATCCATCTGAACTCTACACTCTCTGGCTTTGCGATGTCGAGAAAATATTTTTGAATAAAATTGTATTTCTTGATAAAGAGTATTTCTTACTCTGATATGATACTGTAATACTTGCCTCTCCAGTAATGGTATTTCTTTGGTGTCCAAACCTGTTACTAGTGTGAATGTCCCTTTAATGACCTTTAATGTATTACTGTATCCTTGTCTACCTTTCTGGTCTGTGTTGAATGCAACAGGTGACGGTGGTTAATAAAAAATGTAAAATAATAAAACTGTGTTAAAACTGTGTCTATGTCGTTAGTGATGACATCACATGTTGACTCTGGTGTGTTCCACAGAGGGTCCTTGTCTGATCCATTCCATGAATGGAGACCTGCTGCGGACCCTGGAGGCCCCACAACAGTGCACGAGACCTCGTCTCATCCAGTCGTCCACCGAGGGACACTGTGTGATTTACTATGACAAGGGACAGTTCTGTCTCTTCAGCATCAACGGCAAACTGCTGGGACACATGGAGGTGGAAGACAGCATCAAGGTGAGGCTCTGGGCTCAGGTCTGCACCACATCAGCGTAGAAAGCACTCTCACTGATTAAAGCCCTTCTTGTGGTTTGAGCTCTGAGGGAAACGAGGCTCTGCTCGCCTCGGGGGCAACACTCGTATTCCCTCTCATATGCATACTCCAGAGGAGCCGGGGCTTTTGATCCGCAGCCCTGTTGTCAGGTCGGATTGCGTCCAGCAGCAGTGGTAGAGAACATTCCAGAGGAGCGGTCACCTCTGGACACCAACGCCATTAACTACCCTGCGGCGCAGGACGACACATTCCCCATTTCCCACATTTCCTCCCTCGTGGCTGCAGTGACACGGGATAACGGCTACTGCCTTTGCTTTCCCGACCCCATTGTTTCCGGTTTGGCCTGGGAATTGTAAGCAAGCCCTGACAGACAGCCACACGTCTGGTTCCTATTACCAGAACCTCTCGTGCCTACGCCCCAAACCTGCCAACCATCCTGCCCAGAGTAAAGCCTCCGTGTGTAATATAAACACAAATACAAGTTGTTTGGGAAGAGATTAATTCACAAAAAAGACAAATAGTGACTCAATATTTGGGAAAGGAAACTTTGAGGAAGTATTACCAAGAAACAAATGATGTTTCACAAACTTGCCGAGCGCTGTGTTTTTTTCCTTCTGCAGACGTGAAGTCGTGACGAGTGTACGGCACAGACCGCCGCAGCTCCGTCTTCTCTCCTCCGCCGCTGTAAATTCCAGTCACGTCATACGGCATTAGGAAAATCCTAACATCTCTAAGTGAAGTTGTTAGAGTCTCAGCTCTCCCCTCCTGCA
>NC_024315.1:5162528-5165681 GCF_000523025.1 Cynoglossus semilaevis | reverse complement strand
CGCACCCCCGCTCCCCCGCTCCTCCACCCCCTCGGACTGAAGCCTCGGCTGTATTTAGTGAACTCATGTACATACCAGAATCAATCTTCTTAGCTGTTGGAGCCTCAGCACAGTAGGAGTCCAGGATAAATAAGTGTTTGTCCTGGCCTCCACTATCCACTTAGAAGCCCAGAAAGGGAGAACGTACGCACCGTGAATTTATAAGGGTCCGGAGTCAGAGGTTAGATGACAGGATAACAGTCGGCATCCTCGTCTAATAGCAGAATCAAGTGACAGCAGCCATACTGAATGGATTACAGTCCTTTAAGTACGAGTATAACTCAGGCAGTGTAACCATTCCGACGTTTTTTTCCCCTTTTTCTCCCCCCCCTCCGCCTGCGTCCATGTTACAGGGGGATTAACAGCATCATAAATTAAACTTTTTACTCTCTCCAGTCCCAGAATCCACCCACTGTTCCCCAAAAGAAGTAGGAAATATGGGCATTAAAAGTGCATGTGTTTCTGGTGCGCTCATTTTTTTAGTCATTCGAGCCCACGTAGCCATCTTAGCTCCCACAGAGCCGTCGGCCATCTTGTTTGACCGCCCAGAGGTAAGGAGCTGATTTATAATGTCTGTCTGCAGCCTCCTACCTGCCCGGGCTGACATGTCTGCCAGCTCTCCTGCCTCCTGCTGGGCTGCAAGAAGGTCATGGACTCTGCTAGGAGATATACACAAAGTACAGTAATCCAATACAGTAAAACGGGGGAAAAAAAGTTAATTTATTAGTTTTATTCTACTTTTACTGAGCAGTCAGGCAAGTTCCCATTGTTTTCTTGCAGATAATTTTATAATATAATATAAATATGGAGGAGAAGTCGTTTGTGTTTAAAGTTCTTGGAAAATTACCCAATCTAAACCTGTTTTATATTGTTCCCATCTCTGGTCAACATAGCAGGACGTTATTTTTCCTATAAAGTACAGGAAATTAAAATTTTGCTGCCCCCATGTGGCTACATTTCTATTAAAAATATTTGTTAAATATTTTGGTTTACTGAGGCTGGGTTTAAAGTAAATATTTATACAGCTGAATTACTGTTTAGATTAGATCACGACATAGTAATATATTTTATTTTCATTTTTATTGTAATGTGATAAATGAAAAAGCAATCTTTAAAAGATCCAAAACTGAAATATGTTTTGTTTTAATATTTTTAGATTTTCGTCCAATTTTTTAAAAATTAAATTTCACTCATTTTCAATCATAGTCCAATTTTTTTTAAATTAAATTTCACTCATTTTCAATCATTTTCCCACAGATGCTAATGGGAATTCAATTGCTCTGTGTACCACTAGAGGGAGCCCAAGTGTCATCAGTAGTACACGTACCATGGTTTTAGAAACCCATGCCTTAAATATGAGCAGTCCAAAGTAGCCAATAGTAGCAGCTCTCATTTTGTGACATATCAAAATATTCTTAAATTCCCCCCTGAACTCAGAGGCTGTAACTCTGCTGCTGCTGCTGGCTGATGATAATTTTCTGTGATCACTGTTGTCAGACTAACTCAGCTGAATGTTGATGCTCCAGACAAACTACTGTGCACACAGAACACAGCCAAGTGACACAAATCAAAACAGCGCTGCACTCAGTCATGCTCCATTCCAGGCCATCTCAGAGTCTGATCCAACATGACAATTAGGCTGCAGTGATTCTGCAGGGCCTCCCACCAGCCTGCAGTGTGTAGCTCATCACTGTGTGTGTGTGTGAGTTTGTGTCTATTTCTCTAAGACAATGAGAAACAGATCTCATTTAGTTCAGTGTGGTAGAAAATTCCCCACAGTTTTTTTTTTTACATGTATCCACATATACAAAACATTTGCTTAATTGAGGCTTTGCTTCTGACGACCGAGCCGTTGTGCAGCGCTCTTGAAGGGTTATTTATGTTTCTTTTTTTAAGTCAAGTTCCTGAAAATGACTTGTTCCAACTTCAGTTCAAGTTTCATTTTCCTTCTTTTTTTTTTTTATATATATATGAGCCTGATTCAATACACATGCTGCTGCTGATGATGATTGAAGTGTCTCCTGCCAAATCACAGCTGAGAGACGGTCCGGCTCACAGTCGTAAAACCACAAATGAGTGCAGCTCTAAATTAGTGTCATTTGCTGCTTTTAAAACTCACATTCTACCTCCTCATTTCATCAGCTACGGTTACTCGCTCTCTGATGCTGAATGACTGTTTAAGTTTTAAGCTTCCACCAGGCACCCGGCACATTATAGACTCCAGCGCAGGACTTGATTTGTGCACGTCAGTTCCCCCGGAGGCTCGTTCAGCTGCTACAGTTTGCAGGAAAAGCAGATGAGACGAGTAAATCTCAGAGCCGCGCTGTGGGGAGCCATCTTGGTTGCAGTTCAGGGTCTGCGTACCGAGCGTTTTCCAGACCTTTGTCGGATCACGTGACTCCGCACTACGAGCCTGGGGTCCCTGATCAACAGACGTATTCACAGACAATTTATACCTGTTGTTCCAGGTGGAATAGTTTTGTCACCAAGTTGATACTGTTTGTTTGTTCTGTGAGCCTTAAAGCAGCAGCTCTGGAACAGTCACCAGGGTTATTTATTCTGACTGAGGCTCAAACACTGGTTCGGTCTTTGTGTTATTTTATATACGTGTCTGTTAAATGATGTTTTAAAGATCATTATTTGTGTCTGTCTCCTCTCTGCAGTCCATGCTCCTCAGTCGTGACGGTCAGTACCTGCTGACGGGTGGAGACGGAGGTGTGGTGTCCGTCTGGCAGGTCTACAACTTCCACCAGCTGTTCACCTACCCTGGCTGTGACGCTGGGATCCGCTCCATGGCCTTGTCACATGACCAAAGGTACAGAACACACACACTCCAACTCAAACGCCGTTTTTTTTTTTTTGGCGATCAGGTCACATTGAAACATTGCATTCCCTCGGCCTTTACCTTAAACTTGACTGTTAAATATACATACTGTATGTATATGCCTTACCCTGACCTTTGACCTCTCACTCACCATCCTCACTTCAAACTTAACCTTTGTCCTTCTGCTGCTCAGAAAATTACCTACACTATATATAGGTAATAAATATGTTTTTTTATTTGTGCCGTTGACAGTTTCACTTGAGTACTTAAAAATAAACGCTACGAAAACA
>NC_024315.1:5160089-5162411 GCF_000523025.1 Cynoglossus semilaevis | reverse complement strand
CTCCAAGGTGCATCATAACTGGCATGGCGTCAGGAAGTATCGTCCTCTTCTACAACGACTTCAACAGGTGGCACCACGAGTACCAGACCAGGTACTGACGTGTACACGGCAGCAGCCGGACTGACAGAGACACTGACTGAGACACTGACACTGAGTCGGACACTGAAGACCACCCTGACATTCAGAGGAGCGACCCCTCATTATCAAAAGCACTGTCCAGTCTTTTTTGTTTATCCTGAATGTATCTTGTGGGGAAAAAAAACAACAACTTAAAAGTAAAAGAAAAAACTATTTTTTAAAAAGGGCATTACTATCTTTTGTAGACCAGATTAGAAAAAGAAAATCATATCTATCATAGGATGAGAATGATGATGACGTGTGTGATTAATGACAAAATCTGTTCTTAGCTGTGAGAATCTATTTTCATCTCCTGGAAAGTTGAAAAAAGTTAAACTAATGGGGTTAGTGTGTTTTGTTTTTTTTTTTCAGTATAAAATCCAGTTATTTATGTACTTAAGGGCAAATGATTTTTTTTTCTGTAGAAGTGTTTGTGGGGGTCAGGGGGGGGGGTTCTGAGGTTATTATCTATTGTTTTGGGGGGTTTGGCCAGTTTGGCAGCACATTAATTAGATACTAAATGTCTGAATGAAAATGTGCTATAAAAGAAGGATAAATGAAGAGGGAATTTACTTATAAATTGAAATTTAAAAAAATCATGTTTAAATATAGTCTTGCATATTTATAATTTCTAACTCCTAGCTAGCATTTCTGTGCACGGCTGATTTATAAATAATAATCCCAATTATTGTTAAACTTCAGTCGTCAATAATAAAATTGATAATAAACAAACATCCCTCTGTCATTTATGTTGACAATCGGCTTCACATCGCGGGACATGTCGGGAAACCAACATTTCTCTCCTAAATGACTGAACGTGACGATTCTAAACGCAGCCTAACGTCATTTCCTCTTTGAGTTCTGTCTCTGACGCAGGAGCACAGGCGCAACAAAAGGACGGACTCGGTCCATTTCAGTCTGGGATGTCTTTATTTGTCTCCATCACTGCCACTCGGATCACGCGACGAGTAAAGACGTGACTTCAGCGGTAGTGACGACTTTTCTTTTTCTTTCAATAATCTTCTCTTATTTGCAGGAGACATTAGTTCCGCTGTCAAATATATTAATCCCGAATCTTTGGAAATTTTGGAGTGTTTCGTGTGCTGAGTTCTGTCAATAAAATTTAATTTTATAACTTGTGTTTCGTGCCAGGTGACGTGGTTTCTGACCGGGAATCGACGAGACTCAACAGCACCATCTAGCGATTGAATTGCGGTACTACAAAACAGGGACAAACGACGTGGCCGTTTTCAGTCTTTATTCCAGGTTTATTTTAAAATAGTACCAGTTCTTCAGTTCAAAAACCGTTATCTACCTGTAAGCTGTCTTCATACAAATGTTCATCTCCAAAACCGCTATAACAAAGCTTAGAAACACTACTTTAAATACTTGTACATCAGAGAAGCTCAAAGACCAGGCTGAGTATGTGGGTAGTTGTCAGTGGTTGTGGAACAGGGGGGTTCATGCAGCTGAAGGTTCTGAGCAGGGCTTAGATCGACTAACACCAGCAGGGGAAATGATGCTGATCCACAAAAGAACAACTCCGACTGCACAAGCAGGTTTGTGTAAAGGCATCAAATATTTAACTACGAGCAGTAAAACAGTAGTGAGGCACAAAGCTGTCACTGTCACAGCACATTCATTCTAACTGCCTATCGTCTAAGAACTAGAAACACAGAGATCTGCCAGGATCTGCTCTGCAGCTGTAAACCTTTCTTTTTAACTTAGTTTGATTTGACTTTGTTGCCATGACTACTTACATGACTACAGCGGTGCGCGTGTGTAACCAACTAAACTAGTGTGAAAATTCGGTGTAATGCGATCACATCATTTACTGCTGACGTTACGATTCGCTTTGGTTTGTTGTCATTAAACGGCAAGTCAAATAAAATATAACAGAGAAAAGACAAACGTAAATTTTTCAAAATGGAAACTTTTTGAAATAATAACCTCGTACTGGTAGTGGTTGTAAATGACAGAGTGTGTATGCCACATGTATATACATGTAAACCTATATATGTATATATCTATGTATGTGTGTATATGTATATATCTATGTATGTTTATATATGTATATCTATATATATACATGTATTTTCACATATATATGTATATATTACATATAAATATATACAGTACATATTTACATATATATACATATTGGGCAAATGTATTGAGTGAGTAGAAGGAGGCCAAAGGCAGCAG